>NC_139697.1:102056936-102064436 GCF_964188405.1 Protomyctophum parallelum | reverse complement strand
CAGTAAAACTATATGTCTAAACCTAACCTTAACTCTGACCTCAGTAAAACTATATGCCTAAACCTAACCTTAACTCTGACCTCAGTAAAACTATATGTTTAAACCTAACCTTAACTCTGACCTCAGTAAAACTATATGTTTAAACCTAACCTTAACTCTGACCTCAGTACAACTATATGTCTAAACCTAAACTTAACTCTGACCTCAGTACAACTATATGTCTAAACCTAACCTTAACTCTGACCTCAGTAAAACTATATGTTTAAACCTAACCTTAACTCTGACCTCAGTAAAACTATATGTTTAAACCTAACCTTAACTCTGACCTCAGTAAAACTATATGTTTTAAACAAACCTAACCCAAAAGATAACCTCACAGAAACTTAGTATAAACCTATAACCTCATGTCTGGGCCAGACATCCTTCAGCGATGGGACGGACAGACAGCCTCGTTTGGTGACAGACAGACAGACAGATGTGGTGACAGACAGACAGCCTGGTTGTGGTGACAGACAGACAGCCTGGTTGTGGTGACAGACAGACAGCCTGGTTGTGGTGACAGACAGACAGCCTGGTTGTGGTGACAGACAGCCTGGTTGTGGAGACAGACAGACAGCCTGGTTGTGGTGACAGACAGACAGATGTGGTGACAGACAGCCTGGTTGTGGTGACAGACAGACAGCCTGGTTGTGGTGACAGACAGACAGCCTGGTTGTGGTGACAGACAGCCTGGTTGTGGTGACAGACATACAGATGTGGTGACAGACAGCCTGGTTGTGGTGACAGACAGGCTGGTTGTGGTGACAGACAGACAGATGTGGTGACAGACAGACAGCCTGGTTGTGGTGACAGACAGGTTGGTTGTGGTGACAGACAGACAGCCTGGTTGTGGTGACAGACAGCCTGGTTGTGGTGACAGACAGGTTGGTTGTGGTGACAGACAGACAGGCTGGTTGTGGTGACAGACAGACAGATGTGGTGACAGACAGACAGCCTGGTTGTGGTGACAGACAGCCTGGTTGTGGTGACAGACAGACAGCCTGGTTGTGGTGACAGACAAGTTGGTTGTGGTGACAGACAGCCTGGTTGTGGTGACAGACAGACAGCCTGGTTGTGGTGACAGACAGGTTGGTTGAGGTGACAGACAGACAGCCTGGTTGTGGTGACAGACATGTAGCCTGGTTGTGGTGACAGACAGGTTGGTTGTGGTGACAGACAGACAGGCTGGTTGTGGTGACAGACAGACAGATGTGGTGACAGACAGACAGCCTGGTTGTGGTGACAGACAGCCTGGTTGTGGTGACAGACAGACAGCCTGGTTGTGGTGACAGACAAGTTGGTTGTGGTGACAGACAGCCTGGTTGTGGTGACAGACAGACAGCCTGGTTGTGGTGACAGACAGGTTGGTTGAGGTGACAGACAGACAGCCTGGTTGTGGTGACAGACATGTAGCCTGGTTGTGGTGACAGACAGACAGCCTGGTTGTGGTGACAGACAGCCTGGTTGTGGTGACAGACAGGTTGGTTGAGGTGACAGACAGACAGCCTGGTTGTGGTGACAGACAGCCTGGTTGTGGTGACAGACAGGTTGGTTGAGGTGACAGACAGCCTGGTTGTGGTGACAGACAGCCTGGTTGTGGTGAGAGACAGACAGGCTGGTTGTGGTGACAGACAGCCTCGTTGTGGTGACAGACAGACAGGCTGGTTGTGGTGACAGACAGCCTGGTTGTGGTGACAGACAGACAGGCTGGTTGTGGTGACAGACAGCCTCGTTGTGGTGACAGACAGATGTGTTGTGTGTCAGTGGTTCTCACCCTGTGTTAAAGGACCACTTCACCACTTTTCAACCTATCTTCATATAATAAGTCCTCACTAATAATCATGATAAAAATGGCACGATTTCTTTCTACTCAGTCTGTGTCTCATAGGAGGGCTGTGGGCAGTTTAGAAACCGTCTTCCAGTGACATCATCATATAGGCAGATTATTAAAAAAAAAAAAAAAAAGATTTTCATTATCATGAGAACAATGGCTTCGATTTTCGCATTGTAACTTTTCAGGACTTAGAAAGCCTGCAGTTTTTATTAGCTTGTATTCCCCATCGATGATGTTACTGGAAGACGGTTTCTGAACTGCCCACAGCCCTCCTATATGAGACACAGAAACTATAGCAAAAAAAATATTTAGGATTTCAATTCAAATATAGCAAAAATAGCCGATCTACAAGTTCAAAACGAGTGAGTATGGATATATAATGGCCCTCTCCATCGTCAAAGTTGCCCAGCCCTAAATTAGAGTCATCAATGCTGGCTCTGCTGCTATTGGGGCATCTAGTAGTACATTCTAATAATACATATCGGAGAGAGCACCATCATCCAGCTGTTCTGTTTTATAGAGATTAGAATAAAATGAGGCAAACTCCTTGTTAAACCACTGCTGCTATTGATGCTATGCACACAGCGGCCATCTTGCCAACAAGGTGCTAACAAGGTGCACCTTCCCATAGGCAGCCCAATATTCATCCACACAGAACAGTCCTATTTAATTGTATTACCAACATTCACCAACATTGCAGCTGTACGGAAAGCTTGAATTATCCTCTTTCTATCTGCAGTGTGTTTGTTTCATAAAAAATCCACTGTAGACATTTTATGAGCTACTATACTTCCTTTCCAAGAAATTCCTTTCAGATTGTTTGAAGTGTCAGAGTTTGGAAGCGCTTGTTGAATCACTCAACAGCCGCCTGCGTACCACCTGTTTAGAATGTGCACATGATGCAGGAGGCAGTACCGCCTGTTTAGAATGTGCACATGATGCAGGAGGCAGCCTGCGTACCGCCTGTTTAGAATGTGCACATGATGCAGGAGGCAGCCTGCGTACCGCCTGTTTAGAATGTGCACATGATGCAGGAGGCAGCCTGCGTACCGCCTGTTTAGAATGTGTACATGATGCAGGAGGCAGTCTGCGTACCGCCTGTTTAGAATGTGCACATGATACAGGAGGCAGCCTGCGTACCGCCTGTTTAGAATGTGCACATGATACAGGAGGCAGTCTGCGTACCGCCTGTTTAGAATGTGCACATGATACAGGAGGCAGCCTGTGTACCACCTGTTTAGAATGTGTACATGATGCAGGAGGCAGCCTGCGTACCACCTGTTTAGAATGTGCACATGATGCAGGAGGCAGTCTGCGTACCACCTGTTTAGAATGTGTACATGATGCAGGAGGCAGCCTGCGTACCACCTGTTTAGAATGTGTACATGATACAGGAGGCAGCCTGCGTACCGCCTGTTTAGAATGTGCACATGATACAGGAGGCAGCCTGTGTACCGCCTGTTTAGAATGTGCACATGATGCAGGAGGCAGCCTGCGTACCGCCTGTTTAGAATGTGTACATGATGCAGGAGGCAGTCTGCGTACCGCCTGTTTAGAATGTGTACATGATGCAGGAGGCAGCCTGCGTACCGCCTGTTTAGAATGTGCACATGATGCAGGAGGCAGCCTGCGTACCACCTGTTTAATGTGCACATGATGCAGGAGGCAGCCTGCGTACCGCCTGTTTAGAATGTGCACATGATGCAGGAGGCAGCCTGCGTACCACCTGTTTAGAATGTGCACATGATGCAGGAGCAGTGGCGTGCACAGACATTTAGAGGGGCAGGTGCTCAAGTGAAAAAAGGGCACCTTGTACAGCATATTTTAGCTATTGAAAAATAGCAGATCTACAAGCTCATAGCGCACCACCGAGTGGCGCGCTACGAGCTTGTAGGTCTGCTATTTTTTTTAATCGAAGAACCACTGACATAGAAACATAGCTTTAGATTGTGGGGGCCTAAATAAATAATATAGAAGCGTTTTTATCAAGAATTGATCATAAATGAAACGTTTTTTTTTTTTTTTTTTTTTTAGCACATTGCCAAAAGGGCAGGGGGTGCTCTAGCGCCCCCTAGTGTCTATCTGTGCACGCCACTGTGAAGGAGGCAGCAGGAGGTGGCTTTACAGATAACGAGTGCTTCCAAACTGACACTCCAAAACACAAACAACTCAAAATGAAAGAATGTGCCTGTGCACAAAATCAACATCAATCTTGCGCCTTATCCCTAAACCTATTTGTCTTTTTTTGAGTGGTGCAACCACTCCAATGTCCGTGTTCACCTATGTGACGTTAGTTAATGAGCCAATGACTATGAGTACCAGTAGGGGCGCTGTTGTGCCAGAAACAGAGAGATAGAGATAGAGAGAGGAGAGGAGAGGAATGCTCTGATGGACACACTTCCCAGACACTGCTCCTGTTTGGTCCGACCCGTCTGCCTCCTGCTTTAACGTATAGCAAAATAATGTTGGTTCTCTTGCTTTTAAAAGTTTATTAACACATTTCGTTGCTTAGATTTTTTTTATATTAGCCCTTATTGTTATTAGACGTTCCTGTTCTCCCTTTGAGCTTTTTCTTTAGTGCAGGGTACTGTATTTATTATTGTATTTATGAGTATTGTATGTTTGTCCTGTTATTGTCTTGTATATTTATTGTTACTGGTAGAGCTGTGTTACTGATGTCGCCTCTTCTCTAGTCCAGTTCACACTGTGTTAAAGAGACTTCTCTAGTCCAGTTCACACTGTGTAAAAGAGACTTCTCTAGTCCAGTTCACACTGTGTAAAAGAGACTTCTCTAGTCCAGTTCACACTGTGTTAAAGAGACTTCTCTAGTCCAGTTCACACTGTGTTAAAGAGACTTCTCTAGTCCAGTTCACACTGTGTAAAAGAGACTTCTCTAGTCCAGTTCACACTGTGTTAAAGAGACTTCTCTAGTCCAGTTCACACTGTGTAAAAGAGACTTCTCTAGTCCAGTTCACACTGTGTAAAAGAGACTTCTCTAGTCCAGTTCACACTGTGTAAAGAGACTTCTCTAGTCCAGTTCACACTGTGTTAAAGAGACTTCTCTAGTCCAGTTCACACTGTGTTAAAGAGACTTCTCTAGTCCAGTTCACACTGTGTAAAAGAGACTTCTCTAGTCCAGTTCACACTGTGTTAGAGAGACTTCTCTAGTCCAGTTCACACTGTGTAAAAGAGACTTCTCTAGTCCAGTTCACACTGTGTTAAAGAGACTTCTCTAGTCCAGTTCACACTGTGTAAAAGAGACTTCTCTAGTCCAGTTCACACTGTGTAAAAGAGACTTCTCTAGTCCAGTTCACACTGTGTAAAAGAGACTTCTCTAGTCCAGTTCACACTGTGTAAAAGAGACTTCTCTAGTCCAGTTCACACTGTGTTAAAGAGACTTCTCTAGTCCAGTTCACACTGTGTTAAAGAGACTTCTCTAGTCCAGTTCACACTGTGTAAAAGAGACTTCTCTAGTCCAGTTCACACTGTGTAAAAGAGACTTCTCTAGTCCAGTTCACACTGTGTTAAAGAGACTTCTCTAGTCCAGTTCACACTGTGTTAAAGAGACTTCTCTAGTCCAGTTCACACTGTGTTAAAGAGACTTCTCTAGTCCAGTTCACACTGTGTTAAAGAGACTTCTCTAGTCCAGTTCACACTGTGTAAAAGAGACTTCTCTAGTCCAGTTCACACTGTGTTAAAGAGACTTCTCTAGTCCAGTTCACACTGTGTTAAAGAGACTTCTCTAGTCCAGTTCACACTGTGTTAAAGAGACTTCTCTAGTCCAGTTCACACTGTGTAAAAGAGACTTCTCTAGTCCAGTTCACACTGTGTAAAAGAGACTTCTCTAGTCCAGTTCACACTGTGTTAAAGAGACTTCTCTAGTCCAGTTCACACTGTGTTAAAGAGACTTCTCTAGTCCAGTTCACACTGTGTTAAAGAGACTTCTCTAGTCCAGTTCACACTGTGTTAAAGAGACTTCTCTAGTCCAGTTCACACTGTGTAAAAGAGACTTCTCTAGTCCAGTTCACACTGTGTTAAAGAGACTTCTCTAGTCCAGTTCACACTGTGTTAAAGAGACTTCTCTAGTCCAGTTCACACTGTGTAAAAGAGACTTCTCTAGTCCAGTTCACACTGTGTAAAAGAGACTTCTCTAGTCCAGTTCACACTGTGTAAAAGAGACTTCTCTAGTCCAGTTCACACTGTGTTAAAGAGACTTCTCTAGTCCAGTTCACACTGTGTTAGAGAGACTTCTCTAGTCCAGTTCACACTGTGTTAAAGAGACTTCTCTAGTCCAGTTCACACTGTGTAAAAGAGACTTCTCTGGTCCAGTTCACACTGTGTTAAAGAGACTTCTCTAGTCCAGTTCACACTGTGTAAAAGAGACTTCTCTGGTCCAGTTCACACTGTGTAAAAGAGACTTCTCTAGTCCAGTTCACACTGTGTAAAAGAGACTTCTCCTGTCCAGTTCACACTGTGTTAAAGAGACTTCTCTAGTCCAGTTCACACTGTGTAAAGAGACTTCTCTAGTCCAGTTCACACTGTGTAAAAGAGACTTCTCTAGTCCAGTTCACACTGTGTAAAAGAGACTTCTCTAGTCCAGTTCACACTGTGTAAAAGAGACTTCTCTAGTCCAGTTCACACTGTGTAAAAGAGACTTCTCCTGTCCAGTTCACACTGTGTTAAAGAGACTTCTCTAGTCCAGTTCACACTGTGTAAAGAGACTTCTCTAGTCCAGTTCACACTGTGTTAAAGAGACTTCTCTAGTCCAGTTCACACTGTGTAAAGAGACTTCTCTAGTCCAGTTCACACTGTGTAAAAGAGACTTCTCTAGTCCAGTTCACACTGTGTTAAAGAGACTTCTCTAGTCCAGTTCACACTGTGTTAAAGAGACTTTTAGTCTCAATGTGGTTTTTATTGGTTAAAAATATAATGTATAGACTGTTTTCCTAGAACAGGGGTCTTCAATGTAGGCCAAAGACCCCTTAGCTGTGAGAGAGACGAAGCAGGGACCAACACTACATACTGCATTCATCCTAAATGTGTGTTTTCATGACATTCGACCACTTAAACCCTTCAATACTTTGTAAACGTGACCTTTTCCCTTGGTACTTGGTCTGCTCTGTCCCCCCCGCTCTACAGCCAAACCTGTTCGCCGGAAAATAGCAGATCTACAAGCTCTCAGGCAGCTTCACTGTTTAGTGAGAACACAATGTTGAAGCTGATAATCTGCTGATAACCCCCGGAGGGTTCAGTGTTGTTTTTGGCAGCAAATTTAGATTTTAGTTTTAGTCATAATTATAGTCTCTTCAATGGTTTTCATTTAGTTTCAGTCACATTTTAGTCACCTAGAATGTTTTAGTGTGCAGTTGATTTAGTTGACTGCCGTCGTAATGACTGTTTTTAGACTTTCTGAAAATAGCCGATCTACGAGCTCACAATACGTCGCAGCGTGACGCGTTGTGATCTTGTAGATCTGCTATTTTCAGCGTGCAACCAAGTGTAAAATGAATTATACTGGATCTCTATAGTCCACTATAGTCCCTTCCTAACATTTTAGTCTAGTTTTTATTTGTTGACGAAACTGTCAGTATATTTAGTCATAGTTGAGTTGTCATCATGACATTTTT
>NC_139697.1:102029436-102051936 GCF_964188405.1 Protomyctophum parallelum | reverse complement strand
ATGCACTACAGCTGCTGGTACTGTATGCGTTATGGATGGCTGGACAGGAAATGTTTGCCATTTGATGGCGCGTTCTCTGCTTTAAGGTCACAACCTCCGTTCTCTGCTTTTAAAGGACAACTTTAGTTTTTTTCAACCAAGGTTCATGTTTTAGGTTGTTATTAGAGAAACTAAAAGGTGTGTGTTAATTTTCTTTCATTTGCTGCTTTCTTTCGTTTTAGGGATTTTAGCAGTTTCTGACAGGGGGGCGGGGGCATTCGAGCATGGGGCTAAATATGTATTTTTTGACAAAATATTACGGCGATTTATTATTTTATTATTTACTATAGTCCTAATAAACCCCAAGAAATTACATCTGGCCACAAAATATCACAGGATCTATTGGATGTGACAAACTGACATATTGAGCCTATACACACAGTATAAGCCTTCCCCCAGTAGACTACCTTCACATTCAGTAGATCCTGTGATCTTTTGTGGCCAGATGTAATTTCCTGTGGTTTATTAGGACTATAGTAAATAAAAAATAAAAACATCACCATAACATTTGGTAAAAAAATACATATTTAGCCCCATGCTCGAATGCCCCCGCCCCCTGTCAAAAAGAGCTAAAATCCCTAAAACGAAAGAAAGCAGCAAATGAAAGAAAATTAACACTCATCTTTTACTTTCTTTAATGACATCCTAAAACATGAACCTTGGTTGAAAAAAACTAAAGTTGTCTTTTAAGGTCACAACCTCCGTTCCACGGAGAGTTTCTTCTTAAAGGCATCGTGACGATTAAAAGAAAAGGTTATTGTCATTTTTCTTTTAGGTTTTCTGAGCTCAATTGAACTCGAAAAACGTAAACATTCAGTAGATTTTCTGTGGTCTGAGGGGGGGGGGGGGGGGGGGGGGTGTACCTATGTTCCCCACCATGCAAAAAAGTTTCTTTGTTCCCCACTTAGGGCCGATTCATACTCCTATTTTAGAGCCGAATAAAAGTCGGTTCGGCTCTGTAGAGCCTACAATGTGACATCATTTGAGGTTCGGGGGGGCGGGTACCGTCCTAAAGTCGTCTCTTCGGTGCTACTGAAAATTTCTGACGAGCCAAAATCATTTCAGCACTACAGCGCCGAAACAGCGGTAAAATAGGAGTATGAATCGGCCCTTAGAATAAACCTAAACCTAAACCAGAAACCTCACCTAGTATTTTTTGTAATTCTAGTAAGACTAAACATATTTTAATAACTTAGTCTTAGTTTTACTTTTAGTAGCAAATTCTGATTTAAGCTCAAGTCTTTGAACAATCCATTGAACTTTAGGCCTGCCTAGAGGCTACTTAAACTATCTAGTCTTATCCAACTAAAAATGAACACTGGCATAAAATAAAATAAAACATAATTGCTCAGACTGCTTCAACAAATATGGCAAAAACAAACATTCTTTGTTCAAAAAGTATTTATTTAAAGAACTTTTTTAAGCGTCGTACAAAGCCAACTCGAGTCGTGACAAATCACGGCAACAAAGAAGAAAAACAACAAAAAACAAAGTGTTGTAACCTGCCGTTTTTTTTTCTACTTTCTAATTATTTGTTTGGCGACCCAAAACATTGTGTTTGTTGTCATGATTTGTCACGACAAGAGTTGTCTTTGTCCGCGGCGTAAACATCTTTAACCCATTCTGACCGGGCACCCATTTTGGTGTTATAGCATCATGTTATGCTTTAGCTATTGAAAAATAGCAGACCTGAAGAACGACTGACATTTTTAGAATCTGATCTCAGGTCAGAATGGGTTAATCAGACCAGCGTGTGTCCAGTGGAAACCTCGTATGAATCTGGTCTTATAGCCATATAAGGAGTTCTGCTCAGCACGTACGTACAGTATTGTGAATAACAGCACAGCTTGAAAGCTGGTTGATGATTCTCTGGTACAAGGCGAGCTGACGCACTAATTACCAGATGAAGCAGCGTGCGTCGATACCGAGCAAACAGCGGGCGACGCCAAGCTAGCGCGCGGCAGAGGCAGAGTCTGTGAGCGATGAATGAAGCAGCTGTTATAGTCATTAGTCAGTGTTGTTTTCGTCGACTAAAACTATGACAAAAAATGTCCGTCGACCTTTTTCCACTGAGGGAAAACTAAATGGAAACTAGATGAAAACTGTAAGCTATGATGACTAAAACTATAAGACTAAATATACTGAGAATTTTGTCAACAAATACAAACTATAGACTAAAATGTTAGGAAGGGACTAGTGGACAAGAGATCCAGTATTATAAGTCAAAAATCTGTCATTATGACGGCATCAATAAGGCCCGCCACAATACATTTTAGTCGACTAAATCAACTGTAGATTTAGCCGACTAAAATCTTATGACATTAAAGTCGACTAAAACTAGATTAAACGTCGAAATTTAAAAAAAGAAAGTCTTCTAAATCGCCCCCCCCCCCCCCCCAGAAGCAAAGATTAGAAAGGTTCACTCTGATATATTGATATATTTTTCAAATCGTGAGCTTGTAGATCTGCTATTTTTCAATAGCTAAAGCATAACATAATGCTTAAAACACCAGCAGGGGTTCCCGTCCAGAATGTGTTTCAGTGTTAGGTACTGGTATGTGTCAGGCTGTCATATTATGGGCTTATCAGGAAGACAGACCTCGTTAAGACTCCTGTCTTAACGACAGAAGGAGGTAATCAGTAACTGAGCGTATACAGTTAATGACATCATCTCTCTGCTGTCACTGTACCTGGAACTCCAGTGTTGTCAACTCAGTTTACTGGGAAGACGGAGGTCAAGGAATTCCACAGAAAAGGGATTTAGAGGGGAAAGGAACTGGTTGGAATAACGTGTTCCTTCCACGCGCTACGTCCAACCAGGGAAACTCCCCCCTGTCAGGTGTAAAGGAGCAACTTGGACACTCAGGCATGAAGGAAGCATGAGTTCAAGTCCGTTTGCTCTCCCCTTGTCCCCCATATATGGGGACTAGGTTGCTCTCCCCTTGTCCCTCATATATGGGGACTAGGTTGCTCTCCCCTTGTCCCCCATATATGGGGACTAGGTTGGTCTCCCCTTGTCCCCCATATATGGGGACTAGGTTGGTCTCCCCTTGTCCCCCATATATGGGGACTAGGTTGGTCTCCCCTTGTCCCCCATATATGGGGACTAGGTTGGTCTCCCCTTGTCCCCCATATATGGGGACTAGGTTGGTCTCCCCTTGTCCCCCATATATGGGGACTATATTGGTCTCCCCTTGTCCCCCATATATGGGGACTAGGTTGCTCTCCCCTTGTCCCCCATATATGGGGACTAGGTTGATCTCCCCTTGTCCCCCATATATGGGGACTAGGTTGGTGGAGGGTGTGTAGAGCCCAGGATCACATTAGATGATTGACACAGGGGTGAAAAATGGGTTACAAAATCGTGGGATAAAAAAAATATATATAAAAAAAAAAGAAAGGGGATTTAGAATTTGCCTGGTTTGATTGATTGATTGAAATATTTATTAACAGTTTGCAGAATTACAGTACATTTTAAGCACAAACTCAATACAAAGACTGTTAACTGTGAATGGACGACCCAATTAAGCATTACACTTGTTTACAACAGGGTCCACATTGTTCAATTCATCAACACATTTAGAGACGTACAAATAGACACTTCTATATAGTTAAAGAACAGAACAGGAATTCATCATAAAGGAGGCAAAAAGGGAAAATTGAAACATATACAGTGAGGGGAAAAAGGTGGGGGGGGGGATTCATATTTTACGGGGGCCAGTTTCAAATTGCAGCCGATTGGTGAAGTCATCATCATCAGTATATATATATATTGGGAAATGTGTGCCCAATTGCCCATATACGGTAATCACCAGTGTTGTTTTTGGCAGCAATTTTTTATTTTAGTTTTAGTCCTGAGTCTCTTGAATAGTTAGTTTTAATTTAGTTTCAGTCACGTTTTGTAGTCACCTTGAATGATTTAGTGTTAGTCTGTAGTTTTAGTCGACTAAATGCCATACGATTTTAGT
Source organism: Protomyctophum parallelum (assembly GCF_964188405.1). Classification (NCBI taxonomy): domain Eukaryota; kingdom Metazoa; phylum Chordata; class Actinopteri; order Myctophiformes; family Myctophidae; genus Protomyctophum; species Protomyctophum parallelum. Next base: position 102,047,929 of record NC_139697.1, on the reverse strand, counting down.
CGACTAAATATACATTTGATTTAGTCGACTAAAATGTAAATTTATGCCTTGATGCCTGGCGTAATATGACACTTGCTGAAAATAGCCGATCTACAAGCTCACAACGTGTCGCGCTGCGACGCGTTGTGAGCTTGTAGATTGGCTATTTTCTCCCACAACACACCTATTCATTCAAATATGTTATTTTTTTTTAAACACCCCAGATAGTTTTTAAGTTGCTCGATTCAGTATTTAGATAATTTGACATTCATTTTAGCTGCAAACACATTGTAACTTCAAAACTCCATTTTAACCATGATAGATTATTCCAAAGTGAATCTACGTATAGCTCTTCTCTCACAACATTGACAACAACACAGGTCGGGTTCTTTATAAACAGGCATTTATTGTCAGGCATTCTTCTCATCCCTCCATGTCATGCCGTGAGAACTGTATGTTCACACAAAACACAATAAACACAACATAAACAATCAACAATTAAAGTGCATCACAGTACATGATATTGACCAAACAAATTAAATACAAAACACAGGTATGAACGTGTCCATCGTGTACATTCAACAAAACAACACAACAAATATACTAAACATAGAATACCTCGTTGGCTGCTTTGTTGTGTAAAGGAGGTGCTTGAATCTTGAGTTGCTTAATGTTCTTTAGTATGTCCTTTGACAGTCTGCTTTGGCTTCAGACGTCTTTCTTACTTTAATACTTGTTGTGTAAAGGAGGTTCTTGAATCTTGAGTTGCTTAATGTTCTTTAGTATGTCCTTTGACAGTCTGCTTTGGCTTCAGACGTCTTTCTTACTTTAATACTTGTTGTGTAAAGGAGGTGCTTGAATCTTGAGTTGCTTAATGTTCTTTAGTATGTCCTTTGACAGTCTGCTTTGGCTTCAGACGTCTTTCTTACTTTAATACTTGTTGTGTAAAGAGGTGCTTGAATCTTGAGTTGCTTAATGTTCTTTAGTATGTCCTTTGACAGTCTGCTTTGGCTTCAGACGTCTTTCTTACTTTAATACTTTAACAGTTTGTAACACACACTGTTAAACTGCAAGTGTGTGCTGCTGCTTCCTTCATGCAGACCAAGACCAGACTAGTCTGAATGAGTGAGACAGTGTTTGTAGGCTATACCACCTGTGTGCAATGCCAGGCAATCATGCATCAATCAGTCAGTCAGTCAATCATGGTCCAGTGTTGCTACTGACAGACAGGGAACTTTGATCATCACATCATGTTTTTAGTTTTACATGTTTAACCTCATATTAAATCAATGATGAACCACATATTTATTGTACACATCATGAAATTATTTTGAATTATGCTTTATGAACGTATGACCATGAATTGTTGTATTTTAGCTATTTTAGTATTTTTAAAGGAAGCATTTTAACAACAGCTCTTAATTACACTACTAGACCAGCGCTTCCCAAACCTTTTTGGCCCTGTTACCTCCCAACCTAGATGACGCACCCCCCCCCCCCCCCCCCCCCACATGGAAATATAAATTGCATAAGCTATAGAGACATATATTTCCTATTTATCCACTATATATGAACCTGAATATGGCATATTATATATGCAGGACAGGCTATATTCTGCATATGCTTGCCATATGTTGGCATAATATGTTAATATATTTAAAATAAAACCAAAGCACCACCATTAGCCTTTTCATGTGGCGTATCCCCCTAGGAGGCGCCCGTGCACGCACCACAGTTTGGGGACCACAAGTAGACGATAAAATGACCAAACATATTTTAATACATTTAACAATTAAAGGTATTTTATTTATGTACTCACATTTGAAAACATTTTCCCATGTGGACGATGGACCACCTGCATCCCTAATTATTCATATGCCATGGACCACTAGTTGTCTCGCGGACCACTGGTTGAGAAACAGTCGGATCTACAAGCTCGTAGCGCGGCCGGGCTACGAGCTTGTAGATTTTGGCTTTTGGCTTTGATTTTGGGGGTCCCCCCCAGATGACAGTAAAGTGACAATTTAAGGACAATTCAAGGATAAAATAAATAGCAAAAAATAAATTGTATTATTTCAACAGCTTCAAACAGCGACAGGGGGTTCCCGTCCTGAAGGGGTTAATGGACGGTGTCGGGGCATTCCAGGTCACATACCTGTCAAACTGCTTCTCCAAAGTGAGAGGCAGTCTGACGGCTACGAGGTCATTGAGGACACTTTGCAGTGGAGGATATCCTAATGCGTTACTATATACTCATTTACTTAAGTAAGCAGGTATACCTATAATAAGTACAATTTGGAGGTGTTTTCACTTTACTGGAGTGTTTGTTCTACGGCATTGTGTATAGGTTTTACAGTAGGATGCTGTATTTAAGACACTGTTTTACAGTAGGATGCTGTATTTATGACACAGTTTTACAGTAGGATACTCATTTACTTCAGTAAGGAGGTATACCTATAATAATAAGTACACTTTGGAGGAGTTTTCACTTTACTGGAGTGTTTGTTCTACGGCATTGTGTATAGGTTTTACAGTAGGATGCTGTATTTAAGACACTGTTTTACAGTAGGATGCTGTATTTATGACACAGTTTTACAGTAGGATACTCATTTACTTCAGTAAGGAGGTATACCTATAATAATAAGTACACTTTGGAGGAGTTTTCACTTTACTGGAGTGTTTGTTCTACGGCATTGTGTATAGGTTTTACAGTAGGATGCTGTATTTAAGACACTGTTTTACAGTAGGATGCTGTATTTAAGACACTGTTTTACAGTAGGATGCTGTATTTAAGACACTGTTTTACAGTATAGGATGCAGACCCTGTGAGGGTTCTTCAGGATGCTGTATTGCTGGAGCTTGTGTTTGTATCGGTGCTTTGACTCTGATTTGAATGATATTTGCATTTGTGAGTGTGTGAGTTTAAATGTTTTACTCAAAGACAGACAGACAGACAGACAGACAGACAGACAGACAGACAGACAGACAGACAGACAGACAGACAGACAGACAGACAGAGAGAGAGACAGACAGACAGACAGACAGACAGACAGACAGACAGACAGACAGACAGACAGACAGACAGACAGACAGACAGACAGACAGACAGACAGACAGACAGACAGACAGACAGACAGACAGACAGACAGACAGACAGTTTGCTGCACGGTGGGACAGTTTACAGCAGTTTGTGACAGTTTGCTGCACTGTGGGACAGTTTGCTGCACTGTGGGACAGTTTACTGCACTGTGGGACAGTTTGCTGCACTGTGTAACAGTTTACTGCACTGTCTGACAGTTTTCTGCACTTTGGGACAGTTTGCTGCACTGTGGGACAGTTTACAGCACTTTGGGACAGTTTGCTGCACTGTGGGACAGTTTACAGCACTTTGGGACAGTTTGCTGCACTGTGGGACAGTTTACTGCACTGTGGGACAGTTTTCTGCACTGTGGGACAGTTTGCTGCACTGTGTGACAGTTTTCTGCACTTTGGGACAGTTTGCTGCACTGTGTGACAGTTTTCTGCACTTTGGGACAGTTTACTGCACTGTGGGACAGTTTACAGCACTTTGGGACAGTTTGCTGCACTGTGGGACAGTTTACTGCACTTTGGGACAGTTTGCTGCACTGTGGGACAGTTTACAGCACTGTGGGACAGTTTACAGCAGTTTGTGACAGTTTGCTGCAGTTGGGTGGACAGAGGCAATAATCTGTTGTGTGAGTTTTATGATCATGACAGCAAATCACACGCCCACGAGAGAGAGAGAGAGAGAGAGAGAGAGAGAGAGAGAGAGAGAGAGAGAGAGAGAGAGAGAGAGAGAGAGAGAGAGAGTGAGAGAGACAGAGAGGGGGTGGCTCCCGATCAGACTGTAACGGTAGCCACGCCCCTCAGAACATACGCGACTTTATGGTCATCTTTTTAATAAATGGGACCATACTTTTCCAAAAAGAATATTATGACATGAGAAATGAGACTTTAAACTAGTGACTGGAAGCAGAAAGTATTCATGACCATGTTTATTAAGGTAATACAGTCTAGGTGAAGTTGGGCCCAAATACATGGACTTCTATGGAGATATGGGGTTTTTTGAGCCAATGACAGCACCATAACAGGCCATTATATGAACTTTCAGGAAGTCCCGATTTCCTTAGTGGCTTCACAAAATATCTGTCTGACTGCCCCCCTGGTTAAATATCTGTCTGACTGCCCCCCTGGTTAAATATCTGTCTGACTGCCCCCCTGGTTAAATATCTGTCTGACTGCCCCCCTGGTTAAATATCTGTCTGACTGCCCCACTGGTTAAATATCTGTCTGACTGCCCCCCTGGTTAAATATCTGTCTGACTGCCCCCCTGGTTAAATATCTGTCTGACTGCCCCCCCTGGTTAAATATCTGTCTGACTGCCTCCCTGGTTAAATATCTGTCTGACTGCCCCCCTGGTTAAATATCTGTCTGACTGCCCCCCTGGTTAAATATCTGTCTGACTGCCCCCCTGGTTAAATATCTGTCTGACTGCCCCCCTGGTTAAATATCTGTCTGACTGCCCCCCTGGTTAAATATCTGTCTGACTGCCCCCCTGGTACGCACGGACATTGCTGGTTGTAGGAGTGGTTCAAAAACACGTTGAGATAATAGATCTGACCGACAGCGACGATAATATAACGATTATGGCGCCTATAAAATAAAATAAAATAACTAAAATAATGATGCAACGGTTGTGACGGGTTGGTCCGACAGCTTCCTGCTTCCTGCTTCCTATGTTCTGCAATGACGTGTGCGTATGTGTGTGCGTGTGCATGTGTGTGTGTGTGTGTCTGTGTGTGTGTGTGTGTGTGTGTGTGTGTGTGTGTGTGTGTGTGTGTGCGTGTGTGTAATGTCTTGTACTTTGGTATGAAGATTCTTATCACTACAATGATTAACACACTGAGACCCCAGTTGTACACCTTGACCTGTATTCACCAAGCAGCGCATGCACGCACACACGCACATAGCGCACGCACGCACACACGCACGCACGCACGCAACGCACACACGCACGCAGCGCACGCGAGTAGAGGAGTGTTGACACTGGACATCCAGGTCAGCAGGAAACGTGGCTCAAGGGCACTCAGCAGAAACACAGGAGCGATTGTATCCCCCCCCCCCCACCTCCCTGTCAGAGATGAACACATACCGAGTACTTTTACTTGTGTTGAGTACTATAGTAGCCTTAGTGGTACTATATAGGGACTTTAAGCAACGACGGCTATACGGCAGTCGGCTCCAGCGACCGGCAAATGGATCAGTGGTCGATACATAAACCTGTTCTAAATGGATCCGTGTGCATCGATACATAAACCTGTTCTAAATGGATCAGTGCAGCCATACATAAACCTGTTCTAAATGGATCAGTGCATCCATACATAAACCTGTTCTAAATGGATCAGTGCATCGATACATAAACCTGCTCTAAATGGATCAGTGCATCCATACATAAACCTGTTCTAAATGGATCAGAGCATCCATACATAAACCTGTTCTAAATGGATCAGTGCATCGATACATAAACCTGCTCTAAATGGATCAGTGCATCGATGCATAAACCTGTTCTAAATGGATCAGTGCATCGATACATAAACCTGCTCTAAATGGATCAGTGCATCCATACATAAACCTGCTCTAAATGGATCAGTGCATCGATACATAAACCTGCTCTAAATGGATCAGTGCATCCATACATAAACCTGCTCTAAATGGATCAGTGCATCGATACATAAACCTGCTCTAAATGGATCAGTGCATCGATGCATAAACCTGTTCTAAATGGATCAGTGCATCGATACATAAACCTGCTCTAAATGGATCAGTGCATCCATACATAAACCTGCTCTAAATGGATCAGTGCATCGATACATAAACCTGTTCTAAATGGATCAGTGCATCGATACATAAACCTGTTCTAAATGGATCCGTGTGCATCGATACATAAACCTGCTCTAAATGGATCCGTGCATCGATACATAAACCTGTTCTAAATGGATCCGTGTGCATCGATACATAAACCTGTTCTAAATGGATCAGTGCATCGATACATAAACCTGCTCTAAATGGATCCGTGTGCATCGATACATAAACCTGCTCTAAATGGATCCGTGCATCGATACATAAACCTGCTCTCCGTCGCAGCCCTTTCTACTACGGGAGAACTATACACTTACACGTATAGTGTCTACGATGCCATGTCATAACCATGTTTATTGAAATTATAGCTGTCATACATTTACACCGATTGCTCCATCACCTCTCTTATATATGCCGTGTGATGTGTTGACATGCTCTGAATGAAGAAATAACACTATAATGTCACATTAAACGGTTTTAGAACAACACATATTTCTCCAGCTCCTTAGCTCTTTCTTTCCACTGCTGATCATGTCCAGCGCATGTAAGAATTACAGAATCTACTTAATGTAGTGCCTAAAAGTCCTATACTTAATGGCACTACTGGTTGCCGACGGCCAGGTGGAAGCTCTTACGTGTGCCAGTACAAACTGACCTCCAAAACATGTCCGTTGAGTTTACCTTTGCTTTATTTTTCGCAGTCATTGTCCTATACAACATACAGATAAAATAATAAGAAAGAAAATGTAACAAACACAGGCGACCAGCCTCCTCCTGAACACAGTAGAAAACTGTTAGCCTCTGCCGTCTGCCACTGGCAACACCTGTGTCTGATCAGGAGCCTGGTTAAATACCTGGGCTGGCCCAGACACTGGATCAGGAGCCTGGTTAAGTACCTGGGCTGGCCCAGACACTGGATCAGGAGCCTGGTTAAGTACCTGGGCTGGCCCCGACACTGGATCAGGAGCCTGGTTAAGTACCTGGGCTGGCCCAGACACTGGATCAGGAGCCTGGTTAAGTACCTGGGCTGGCCCAGACACTGGATCAGGAGCCTGGTTAAGTACCTGGGCTGGCCCAGACACTGGATCAGGAGCCTGGTTAAGTACCTGGGCTGGCCCCGACACTGACCAAGCTGCATTGACACTGTCAATCAGCAAAACATTAGGTCATAATGGCTCTTACACTCCTCGTGTTCAAAACTGTTACTTTTCATGGATTCAAATTCTAAAGTGTCAAACAAGCAGATCCACAAGCTGGGAAGTGCCACAGTTTTTGTATTTTTCCAGTTTTTCATGTGTCTATGAGGTGACAGGACTTCATTAGACACCCTGGAGTTGTTTGTATGTGCAATGGTGTTTTAACTTTGTATTTAGGGTTTCTTCCTGGAGGATGTACACTTTTTGGAAAAAGTTATCCCCCCTTATATTGTAATAATACCTGATGATCATGTTTTATAGGGTGGAACAAAAATGGTGGCACTCCATCTTTAATACATGGAGATCCAGCGATACAGTTTCACTCGGTTGTTGTTTTTGTGATTTCTATCAGAGTTAAATATTTAGTTGTTCAGTCATTCGTTAACCTACATTATACACACACTGTGCAGGTGTCAAGACCGACACGCGCTATTGGTCCAGCTCTTCACTATAGTAAACACACACACACACACGTCTTGAATTACAGCTGGGAGTCTGATTACTCACACTCACGCACGCATGCCCGCACGCGCACGCACGCACGCACACTTTGTTGATTTTCCCGATTTTCCCATTGTGAAGATACAATTACAGAGTGACAAAAATGAATAGATTTGTGTGTGTGTGTGTGTGTGTGTGTGTGTGTGTGTGTGTGTGTGTGTGTGTGTGTGTGTGTGTGTGTGTGTGTGTGTGTGTGTGTGTGTGTGTGTGTGTGTGCGTGTATGTCTGTGAGATGTGATGAGGGCTGTTGTCTGTGTTCTTTGTTTTTATTGTCTGGGGTGGAATGACGTTTGAGCATTCACAACATCGCACACGCGCACACACACACACACACACACACACACACACACACACACACACACACACACACACACACACACACACACACACACACACACACACACACACACAAACCTAAAACCAGGATGCCAGCATGCTACAGCACAGGAACACTGCTTTGACTGACAGGCATATAGAACATTATTTCCACAGCATGTTGTGGGAGCAGATGGTTAGCGTAATTTAAGTATAAGTATAAGTATAATATGCATTATAGTATAGTATATACAGCACCGCCCAAGACACGATGGATGATGTCGTTTACAGTTTGGGGTCCGTTAGACGCGTGTTTTTACGTGGGATTTGTCGGAACCCTGTTGTGTGAATCGGCGAGGCGAGGCTGCGATTGGTCACATTGTCCAACTATTACTAACACTATTATACCTTAACTCTAACCTTAACCCTATAGCCTCAGTCTTAACCGGCCACGTGAGTCCCCTGACCTCAGTCTTAACCAGCCACGTGAGTCCCCTAACCTCATATGAGTCTTAACCGGCCACATAAGTCCACTAACCTCATATCAGTCATAACCGTCCCTGTCTGTATGCTATAGGTTATATGACATACATTCAGTAAAACAAATCTAAAATGCATTGACTATAAAATGAAAATGAAACAACCTCCTCTCCTCTCCTCTCCTCTCCTCTCCTCTCCTCTCCTCTCCTCTCCTCTCCTCTCCTCTCCTCTCCTCTCCTCTCCTCTCCTCTCCTCTCCTCTCCTCCTCAGACTCCCCTGACTCGTCTAGAGATGGAGAAGTATCTCCCTCAGATCTCTTCTCCTCTGCTGGCCCCCTCCTCTCCCCCCTCCTCCTCCCCCTCCCCCTCTCCCTCCTCCTCCTTGTCGGATAAGAAGTATCGCAGAGAGAGTGCGTCGGTCGTGGACGAGTATTTCTCCGAGGAGAAGCCGGTGTCGTCCTCCACCACCACCACCAGCAGCAGCAACAGCGCCCCCTACAGCGTCAACATCAACCTCATCCTGCCGAGCCACACCCACCTGCGCACGGGCCTGTACCGAAGCTCCGCCCACCACGGCAAAAGCGCACCCGCCCACCTGACGCACTTCATCAAATCAGAGCCCGGGCTCGAGACGACGGCTTGCTCCGCCTCCCAGGTATACGCCGTTGTGAATAACAGTGTTGTTTTCGTCGACTAAAACTAATATTACCTATACTATATTAACTGACAAAAACAAATGGAAACTAAATTAAAACTAAGCTACGATGACTAAAACTAAGACTAAATATACTGACTATTTCGTCGACAAATAAAAACTAGACTATAATGTTAGGAAGGGACTAGTGGACAAGAGATCCAGTATAAGTCATTTTACACTTGGTTGCATTCTTAAAATAGCTGATCTAGCGGTGTGAGCTTGTAGATCGGCTATTTTCAGCACGCAAACCAAGTCTAAAATCAGCCGTTATGACGACATCAAGGCCTGCCAGAAATACATTTAAAGGACAACTTTAGTTTTTTTTCAACCAAGGTTCATGTTTTAGGGTTGTTATTAGAGAAAGTAAAAGGCCAGTGTAATGTTTTTTTTTTTCATTTGCTGCTTTCTTTCGTTTTTAGGGATTTTGGCTGTTTTTGACAGGGGGGGGGGGGGGGGGCATTCGAGCATGGGGCTCGAAGCTCGAATGTATTTTTTGCACAATTTTAGTCGCCTGAAATCTTACGACTTACACTAAAACTATAGACTGACACGAAAACATTTCAGATGACCAAAAAAAGTATTGAAAAGACTATAATAAAAACCAAATCTGTCAAAATCTACACTTCTCCCAGGTTCCCTCCCCCTCCTCCTCCTCGGCCAATCAGCATCAGGTTCCCTCCTCCTCCTCCTCCTCGGCCAATCAGCAGCAGGCGCTCCCGGACTTCACCTCGGCCTTCAACGTTCCGGGAGGAGGGGGCGGAGTCGGCAGCATCTTCATCAAGCCGGACGTCGGGGGGGCGGAGTCAGACCTGCAGCACATCGGGCCCCCGCCCCCCCACCCCCCCCGCCCAGGTCTACCACCTCCCCCTGGGGGGCGGGGCCGACCTCACCATGACCCTGTCGCATCACGGCGCCGCCCACCAGTCCTCCTCCCAGCACCAGGACCATGCCGGGGCCGCCGCCACCACCACCACCACCAGGACCATGCTCAACCTGGGCGCCATGAACGCCTCCGACTATGGGATGGTGCAGGTTCCCACGGCGACCGCGGGAACGGCGGCCGAGAGCCACCACCATCACCACCACCACCACCACCACCCGTACTACCACCTCCCCCCTGCACCGGCCCCCCACCACCAGCAGGGGTCTCCACTGCACCACCCCCACCCCCCACAGCCACACAGCCTGCCCCCCTCGCCGCCTAACTCCCAGCCCGGCAGCCCCGATGGCTCCTCCCACCACCACCACCACCACCACGCCCACAACGCTCCGTCGGCACCCCCCCACCCCCACCCCCACCTCCACCACCCGTACCAGCAGGCTGCGCCGCGCGCATTAGGAGGTAGGTCCTGTCCTCACCGTATGGTTCCACCCATGTAGCAATGTTTGGTTTTTTATCTTAAAGGAGAATTTCATACTAAAAGGCTTTCTTACCTTTATTTGTAGTTACGTCCCCCACCAAAGAGGTCCAGGTGTTATTTGTAGTTGTTACGTCCCCCAACAAAGAGGTCCAGGTGTTATTTGTAGTTGTTACGTCCCCCACCAAAGAGGTCCAGGTGTTATTTGTAGTTGTTACGTCCCCCACCAAAGAGGTCCAGGTGTTATTTGTAGTTGTTACGTCCCCCACCAAAGAGGTCCAGGTGTTATTTGTAGTTGTTACGTCCCCCAACAAAGAGGTCCAGGTGTTATTTGTAGTTGTTACGTCCCCCACCAAAGAGGTCCAGGTGTTATTTGTAGTTGTTACGTCCCCCACCAAAGAGGTCCAGGTGTTATTTGTAGTTGTTACGTCCCCACCAAAGAGGTCCAGGTGTTATTTGTAGTTGTTACGTCCCCACCAAAGAGGTCCAGGTGTTATTTGTAGTTGTTACGTCCCCCACCAAAGAGGTCCAGCTGTTATTTGTAGTTGTTACGTCCCCACCAAAGAGGTCCAGGTGTTATTTGTAGTTGTTACGTCCCCACCAAAGAGGTCCAGGTGTTATTTGTAGTTGTTACGTCCCCACCAAAGAGGTCCAGGTGTTATTTGTAGTTGTTACGTCCCCACCAAAGAGGTCCAGGTGTTATTTGTAGTTGTTACGTCCCCACCAAAGAGGTCCAGGTGTTATTTGTAGTTGTTACGTCCCCCACCAAAGAGGTCCAGGTGTTATTTGTAGTTGTTATGTCCCCACCAAAGAGGTCCAGGTGTTATTTGTAGTTGTTACGTCCCCACCAAAGAGGTCCTGGTGTTATTTGTAGTTGTTAAGTCCCCCACCAAAGAGGTCCAGGTGTTATTTGTAGTTGTTACGTCCCCACCAAAGAGGTCCAGGTGTTATTTGTAGTTGTTACGTCCCCACCACAGAGGTCCAGGTGTTATTTGTAGTTGTTACGTCCCCACCAAAGAGGTCCAGGTGTTATTTGTAGTTGTTACGTCCCCACCAAAGAGGTCCAGGTGTTATTTGTAGTTGTTACGTCCCCACCAAAGAGGTCCAGGTGTTATTTGTAGTATTTACGTCCCCCACCAAAGAGGTCCAGGTGTTATTTGTAGTTGTTACGTCCCCACCAAAGAGGTCCAGGTGTTATTTGTAGTTGTTACGTCCCCACCAAAGAGGTCCAGGTGTTATTTGTAGTTGTTAAGTCCCCCACCAAAGAGGTCCAGGTGTTATTTGTAGTTGTTACGTCCCCACCAAAGAGGTCCAGGTGTTATTTGTAGTTGTTACGTCCCCACCAAAGAGGTCCAGGTGTTATTTGTAGTTGTTACGTCCCCACCAAAGAGGTCCAGGTGTTATTTGTAGTTGTTACGTCCCCCACCAAAGAGGTCCAGGTGTTATTTGTAGTTGTTACGTCCCCACCAAAGAGGTCCAGGTGTTATTTGTAGTTGTTACGTCCCCACCAAAGAGGTCCAGGTGTTATTTGTAGTTGTTACGTCCCCACCAAAGAGGTCCAGGTGTTATTTGTAGTATTTACGTCCCCCACCAAAGAGGTCCAGGTGTTATTTGTAGTTGTTACGTCCCCACCAAAGAGGTCCAGGTGTTATTTGTAGTTGTTACGTCCCCACCAAAGAGGTCCAGGTGTTATTTGTAGTTGTTAAGTCCCCCACCAAAGAGGTCCAGGTGTTATTTGTAGTTGTTACGTCCCCACCAAAGAGGTCCAGGTGTTATTTGTAGTTGTTACGTCCCCACCAAAGAGGTCCAGGTGTTATTTGTAGTTGTTACGTCCCCACCAAAGAGGTCCAGGTGTTATTTGTAGTTGTTACGTCCCCCACCAAAGAGGTCCAGGTGTTATTTGTAGTTGTTACGTCCCCACCAAAGAGGTCCAGGTGTTATTTGTAGTTGTTACGTCCCCACCAAAGAGGTCCAGGTGTTATTTGTAGTTGTTACGTCCCCACCAAAAGGTCCAGGTGTTATTTGTAGTTGTTACGTCCCCACCAAAGAGGCCCAGGGGTTATTTTGTGCAAAAGCGCATTATTGGCTATATTCCCCTACCATAAGCCCTCAATGAATTGCATTGAATTGCATGGGGCTATGGGGTGTTGTGCTGAACTCCATCGCTCAAAAATATCCCAAGCGGCACACTTTACTACTTATTTCGATGGAAATAAGCGAATTAGCACAAAAAAACAACCCCCATTGAGGGCTCATTAGGGGAAATAGCCATTAGGAGGTAGGTCAAAAATATCCCAAGCTGGCACACTTTACTACTTATTTTCGATGGAAATAAGCCAATAATGCACTTTTGCACAGAATAACACCTGGACCTCTTTGGTCTACAAATAAAGGTAAGAAAGCCTTCAAGCATGGAATTCTCCTTTTAAATGTTTGGAAATGTGAAGGATATAATTATATTGGAGGAGTTGAGAAAACAGGCTTGAAATGTTCACTCTCTAACATTACACCTAGCTACATGTTTAAGCATTTATTTCATATTTACATGTCTTCTGTGGTCTCTAACATTACACCTATAGCTACATGTTTAAGCACTTATTTCATATTTACATGTCTTCTGTGGACTCTAACATTACACCTATAGCTACATGTTTAAGCATTTATTTCATATTTACATGTCTTCTGTGGTCTCTAACATTACACCTAGCTACATGTTTAAGCATTTATTTCATATTTACACGTCAATTTCATCTCTGACATGTATTCTATCTGAGTCTATGTGAAGAGTCTGCCTGTGATATTAACTCATTTTTGTTTAAAGAAATATATCGAGACCCCACCGGTCATCAGATACAGCTACATCGTGGCTTCTGTTAATTGAATTAGATTTTTTGGCTGAACTATAGTCCTCTAACCTCCTTGCTCCCCCTAGTGGGCGGCATGAAGGTGCCACCGGGGATGTCCCCGCACGCCCTGCTGATGACCCACGGGCAGGGCGTCCTGACGGGGCCGCGCTACAACCGACGGAACAACCCCGAGCTGGAGAAGAGACGCATCCACTACTGCGACTTCCCTGGTGGGTGGAGCCTATATTCTGCTAGCTCGTAAGCTATAGGCCAGTGAATCTAAGCTAAAACAAAAAGGGGTGTGACCCAAAAATAAATTGCAATAGTAATCGTTTAAGCCTTAAACGATTACTATTGCAATTCATTTACCAAGTGAGGAATATAGTCACGATAGTCAAAGCAAAGAGATTTCATGATGGCTACATGTCAATTTGACATTTTGGATATTTTTGATAAAATAATGATGATTAATGGTTAATGATTTGAACTATTTTCGAGTGGTTTATTGGGTCTTTTTTCCACCTCTCATACCAAACGTCTTCTAGCCTACAACTGTAATACAAATAAAGTCAATTTATGACGTACATGTTCCCTTCATCGTCAATGTGGCGTTTTTAAAATAAACATTGAACTAAAGACAAACATTAAACCTGTGTATAGGAGGGGCTAGCGCCCCTCAAAAAATGTAAATGAAAAAATTAGTGGATTAAGGTAAATTCAGGGGTACCATTAAAGGACCACTTCACCACTTTTCAACCTATCTTCATATAATAGGTCCTCACTAATAATCATGATAAAAATGGCACGATTTTTTTCTACTCAGTCTGTGTCTCATAGGAGGGCTGTGGGCAGTTTAGAAACCGTCTTCCAGTGACATCATCATTAGGCAGATTTTTTTTACAAAGATATTTCGATTTTCATTATCGTGAGAACGATGGCTTCCATTTTCGCATTGCAACTTTTCAGGACTAGAAAGCCTGCAGTTTTTATTAGCCTGTGTTCCCCATCGATGAAGACGGTTTCTGAACTGCCCACAGCCCTCCTATGAGACACAGACCGAGTAGAAAAAACATGCACAATTTTTTCATGATTATTAGTGAGGACCTATTATATGAAGATAGGTTGATAAGTGGTGAAGTGGTCCTTTAACAACCTATATGGCAACATTTGGGCAAGTTGCTACAGTATGGCTGAATGTAGCCTTTAGCGTACGCCTGTGAGGTCGTCGATGCTACGCCTACAGGCTAACACGGAGTCTGGATAGTATGAATGAGAAAGAAAAGGTTGGATTAGCCAATCGGCTGCCTCCTGTACGCCGCACGCTAACCACTTGCTGTCTGGTTCTGCTGGCAGGATGCTCCAAGGTTTACACCAAGAGTTCACATCTGAAGGCTCACCAGAGAACACACACAGGTAACACACACACACACGCACACGCACACGCACACGCACACGCACACGCACACGCACACGCACACACACACTTATTTATGTCTACACAAATATTATAGGTGCATTAAAGTTACATCTGCAAAGTCATGGCATTAAGCTCTATATCTGATGTGTGTGTGTGTGTGTGTGTGTGTGTGTGTGTGTGTGTGTGTGTGTGTGTGTGTGTGTGTGTGTGTGTGTGTGTGTGTGTGTGTGTGTGTGTGTGTGTGTGTGTGTGTGTGTGTGTGTGTGTGTGCATGCCTGAGTGACATCACATTTAAACCAGCTCAGCTTCTAGCTTTCAATGTCCACATGTTCATACAGGTTCTGACACACACACACACACACACACACACACACACACACACACACACACACACACACACACACACACACACACACACACACACACACACACACACACACACACACACACACACACACACACACACACACACACACATGCATGCGCACGCATGCACGCACGCACACCGGGCAGGTGTGTGTTTCTGGTTCTTTAGTAAATATTTTCTTTTCAGCTCCAGAATCTATTGTTGTTCCTGGAATACCTAGAATTCCCACAATGCACCTCTCTCTCTCTCTCTCTGTCTTTGTCATTCCTTTTGTCCCTGCATTCTCATGTGGCCACGCACACACACACACACACACACACACACACACACACACACACACACACACACACACACACACACACCTTGTCGAACAGGTCCTTCGAGCCGTTTCTAAACATCTGTCTAAACCGTCGTGCTCCATTTCAGACTCTGTTTTCTTTTTAATTCCATTATAATATTGTTTTTTTGTTAAACAATCTGTATTCTTTTTGTCCCCGTTGTGTCTTTACGTCTGTATGCCGTGCTGTTGTCCTACACGGACTCAAATGTTTTGATGAATTGAACAAGGTGGACCCTGTTGTAAACAAGTGTAATGCTTTATATTGGGTCGTCCACTCACAGTTAACAGTCTTTGTAATGAGTTGTGCTTGAAATGTACTGTAATTCTGTTAAAAAACTGTTAATAATTTTTTTAATCAATCAAAAAAAACATTTACATGTAGTACACCACTGTCCAGAATTACACATAGAGGTAATTTGTTCCTGTGATTCTAAAGACGAATCCTTGACCCCGGACATGAAAACCGCAAGTGTGTGTGTGCGTTTGTGCGTGCGTGTGTTGTGTGTATGTGCGTGCGTGTGTGTATGTGCGTGCGTGTGTGGCGCTATCAGTCTTCAGCCCTCTTTACAAACAACAGTAACTGATAAACTGGCAGCCTCGTAAAAACACAGTGGAAATATGCTGTTGTGTTACGTTCTGTTACAGTATTCTATCCCATAATATGTCAGTGCCGTTTCTAAACCTTTTCATGTCAAGGACCCCCACATCCCGCGGACCCCCGTTTGAAGACATAATGCCAGGGACCCCCAGAAGAGAAGATGTATAAGGCTCTATAGCAGTGATTCTCAACCAGTTTAATTTCAAGGACCCCCCAATTTGACATGAATTAGTTTACGACTCTACGGACCCCCCATTTAATGGCATTTCTATTTCTGGGGACCCCCAATTTATATTGTGAAATCAATGTTAATTTAAGTCTGAGAGTGTACACAAATGGAACCAAATGGATCCATTTGTACACTCTCAGAGTCACGGTCCAGTTTGGTTCCAAACTATAATTTAGCTGGGGACCCCCTGGAACTCCCTCGAGGACCCCTGGGGGTCCCCGGACCCCATAGGTTATCAACACACGGGTCTGGGACCCCTACTATATAGTATAGGTCTTCAACAGGGGGTCAGGGACCCCTACCATATAGTAAAGGTCTTCAACAGGGGGTCAGGGACCCCTACCATATAGTAAAGGTCTTCAACAGGGGGTCTGGGACCCCTACTATATAGTAAAGGTCTTCAACAGGGGGTCCGGGACCCCTACCATATAGTAAAGGTCTTCAACAGGGGGTCTGGGACCCCTACTATATAGTAAAGGTCTTCAACAGGGGGTCCGGGACCCCTACCATATAGTATAGGTCTTCAACAGGGGGTCTGGGACCCCTACTATATAGTAAAGGTCTTCAACAGGGGGTCTGGGACCCCTACTATATAGTAAAGGTCTTCAACAGTGGGTCCGGGACCCCTACCATATAGTTTAGGTCTTCAACAGGGGGTCCGGGACCCCTACCATATAGTATAGGTCTTCAACAGGGGGTCTGGGACCCCTACTATATAGTAAAGGTCTTCAACAGGGGGTCTGGGACCCCTACTATATAGTATAGGTCTTCAACAGGGGGTCCGGGACCCCTACTATATAGTAAAGGTCTTCAACAGGGGGTCCGGGACCCCTACCATATAGTAAAGGTCTTCAACAGGGGGTCCGGGACCCCTACCATATAGTAAAGGTCTTCAACAGGGGGTCTGGGACCCCTACTAGGGGGTCTTTGTTATGTTAACCACTTGAAGCCTGTATATAGTGTAGCATTACACGGAAGTGTGTGTGTGTTGGTTAATAGTCACACTAGAAGAGTTTAATGGAGTCTTTGACCCTGTTGGCACCAACCTGCACACAAAACAAACACACCTGCAGCGTGTGTGTGTGTGTGTGTGTGTGTGTGTGTGTGTGTGTGTGTGTGTGTGTGTGCATATTTCCTTTCATTCTGTAAAACGATCCTTAACCCGTAAAAACACACAATTGTGTTTGCTGGCACACACACAAACACACACACACACACACACACATGCATGCACGCATGCACGCAAGCACGCACGCAACTGTGGCTGTGCCTCACTCTTAAGTTGTCCATTTGTGATCAATATTGCTGCTTAAGTAATCATTATTGGTGGAACCTAACACACACACACACACACACACACTGCTGTGCTGGGGGGGGCTGAGTCTTGGCTGGTGGGGGGGGGACACACACACACACAGAGTCCACAGAGGTTGCAAATGCATTGATTGATTGATTGATTTAAATATTTATTAACAGTTTGCAGAATTACAGTATACATTTCAAGCACAAACTCAATACAAAGACTGTTAACTGTGAGTGGACGACCCAATTAAGCATTACACTTGTTTACAACAGGGTCCACCTTGTTCAATTCATCAAAACATTTAGATACATACAAATAGACACTTCTATATAGTTAAAGAACAGAACAGGAATTCATCATATAGGAAGCAAAAAGGGAAAAGAAACATATACAGTGAGGGGAAAGGGGTGCGGAGGGGGGGGGGGGGGGGGGGGGGGGGGATTCAGATTTTACAGAGGCCAGTTTCAAATTGCAGCCGCCCGTAGGTGCCCTTTGAGAGCGGTTTTGAAGGAGTCAAGGGATTTGCATGTCTTAATGATCTTAAATCTGCACCCACTACATTAACGATGGTAGTTACAACGGAGCAGTTTAACGTCTTGCTCAGGACACACACACACACACACACACACACACACACACACACACACGCACACACACACGCACACACACACACACACACACACACACACACACACACACGGGCGCGCACATGCAATTACAGTTAAAATGGTCATACATGTCCTCGCCACCGTCGGTGTGTGAATGTGGGAAGTGAGGACGCTGGTGTTGACTGTCAATGTATGAATGAATGAATGGACCATTGTAAAGCGCTTTGAGCACTATAAAAATGCAATTCATTATGTACAAATATACTTAGGAACTTATAGGACAGTGCATTCACTAATCATGATCATTTTAGCGTTCCTGTGTGTGTGCTGTGTTACACATCAGCGTGATGTGTGAATGCATACTGACATATATATATAAA
>NC_139697.1:101881936-102024436 GCF_964188405.1 Protomyctophum parallelum | reverse complement strand
AAAACTGGAAAGTAGGCCTACTCGTTATGCCCACATAATTAATGTCCCATTTCACAACTTTTCAAATGTATAAAATGTGTGTGTATATATATATATATTTATATATATATTATATATAAATCATTTGAAAATAGCCGATGTGACACATTGTGAGCTTGTAGATCGGCTATTTTCAAATGGCAAAATCATGTATATGGGGCTGTTAAAGGTTTTATGACATTCATTTTCATTTATTTTTCTTTTTCTTTTTTCTTTTAGGTTTTATGACCTCAATTACACCCAAAAAACCTGAACTTTGAACATTCAGTGGATTTTCTGTGGTCTGAAGTTTTCTTTGGGGTTTTTTGGGCCTTTTGAGCTACAATGAAAACAGGCAACACAGTGAAACAGTGACATCTGCTGGCAAATCCCATTGACATATATGGGATTTGCAGTAAGTGATGTCACTTACTGCCGGCAAAACAGAGCACCTGTTTGAGCCAGAAAACCCCAGATCACAGAAAATCTACTGAATGTTAAAAGTTCATGTTTTTTGGGTGCAATTGAGATTAGAAAACCTAAAAAAATAAGAACAATTCCAAAACCTTTTTTTTTATGTCACAATCCCTTTAAAGTGGTTAATGTAAATCATGTATATGGGGCTGTTAAAGTGGTTAATGTAAATCATGTATATGGGGCTGTTAAAGTGGTTAATGTAATGTTTTGTAATTATAATCCAGATCTACAAAATTACCTTCAAAATGAGCGTTTCTGTTGTTTTCTAAACTCAAATCTCCCCGTGGGGTGATTGATAAATCTCCCGTGGTCGTGATTGATAAAGTCTCTTTCGTTTTGCTTCATCCAGGGAAACAAGTTCTCTTCCATTCCCAGTTGTGGTGTTTGTGTGTGTGCGACTGTGCGTGCGTGTATGTGTGTGACTGTGTGCGTGTGTGTGTGTGTGCGTGCACGCGTACAAAATTAAAAGAAGACTTTGTACATATTTAGTTTTTATTTTATTTCCTGTTATTGATTTTATTTCAGTTTTTACTACGAACAAAAACAACGTGATTTTTAGACGGGTGTTGCAGAGAAATGATTGGTTAATTCTTGTGTGTGTTTTTTTTTATACTTGTGTGAGAATGAATCAGACGATACGTATAAATATATATACATTTAAAAAAGAGAAAAGAACAACTTTTGGTTCATCGTTGGTGTCATATTGTTTCATGTTTTATTGTTTAATAAATAAACATTGTATGAATATATCACTGTGCGGTCTGCAGTGTTGTTTTCGTCGACTGAAACTAAGATGAAAAATGTTCGTTGACTACCTTTTTTCACTGACGAAACTAAATGGAAACTAAATGAAAACTAAGCTATGAGGACTAAAACTATAAGACTACATGTATTGACAATTTAGTCAGATAAAAACTAGACTAAAATGTTAGGAAGGGACTATAGTGGACAAGAGATCCAGTATAAGTCATTTTAGACTTGGTTGCATGCTGAAAATAGCAGATCTACAAGCTCACAACACGACTTCCCACTGAGACACACATTACATTCACAATCAGCAAAACCGCCTCTTGTTTACAATGTGCAACCATCAACAACATGTATTCTTAATAATCTTAAACCCATTCTGACCTGAGATCAGATTCATAACGAGGTTTCCGCTGGACACACACTGGTCTGATGAACCCATTCTGACCTGAGATCAGATTCTAATTATTATTATTATTTATTTATTTTTCAAAAATAGCAGACCTACAAGCTCGTATCGCGCCACTCGGTGGCGCGATATGAGCTTGTAGATCTGCTATTTTTCAATAGCTAAAGCATAACATGATGCCAACACCAAAATGGGTGCCCGGTCAGAATGGGTTAAATACACTCATGAAAGACTATACTGCATCGAGAATCTGAAAATATACAATGGAAGAATATAGCATTTTTACCATCAAGATCTCCTCAAAGAATCCCCACAAACAACAGCTTGCTTCTTATTATTCAACACGTTTTTTTAGTGTAACCCTTGACCCACCCAGAACATGGCACTCTTAAAGTGACAGTGCCACCTGGTGGATTGACATAGAACTACAGGCATATTTGCCACTGGGCTACACATAATATAATATAATACACATAATAATAATAATAATAATATAATACATAATATATTATATTATATAATACATGATATAATATAATATAATATATTATAATATAATACAATATATTATGTGTAGTAATATATTAGTATTCATTCAAATGCTAATAAGGTGGCTTTTGTTCTGCTGCCAGGTAGAGCGTATGTTGCATTGCAGTACAGTACAGTACAGTACAGTACAGTACAGGCTTCACTTCCATTTGACTACGATGATGAAGCCACCTCCAGCCAAGAAGAGAAGAGACATTCACCTGGATCACACATAGACTACAACTCTACTAAAGAGACATTCACCTGGATCACACATAGACTACAACTCTACTAAAGAGACATTCACCTGGATCACACATAGACTACAACTCTACTAAAGAGACATTCACCTGGACCACACATAGACTACAACTCTACTAAAGAGACATTTACCTGGACCACACATAGACTACAACTCTACTAAAGAGACATTCACCTGGATCACACATAGACTACAACTCTACTAAAGAGACATTCACCTGGATCACACATAGACTACAACTCTACTAAAGAGACATTCACCTGGATCACACATAGACTACAACTCTACTAAAGAGACATTCACCTGGACCACACATAGACTACAACTCTACTAAAGAGACATTTACCTGGATCACACATAGACTACAACTCTACTAAAGAGACATTTACCTGGATCACACATAGACTACAACTCTACTAAAGAGACATTCACCTGGATCACACATAGACTACAACTCTACTAACGAGACATTCACCTGGATCACACATAGACTACAACTCTACTAAAGAGACATTTACCTGGACCACACATAGACTACAACTCTACTAAAGAGACATTCACCTGGATCACACATAGACTACAACTCTACTAAAGAGACATTCACCTGGATCACACATAGACTACAACTCTACTAAAGAGACATTCACCTGGACCACACATAGACTACAACTCTACTAAAGAGACATTCACCTGGATCACACATAGACTACAACTCTACTAAAGAGACATTCACCTGGACCACACATAGACTACAACTCTACTAAAGAGACATTCACCTGGACCACACATAGACTACAACTCTACTAACGACAACAGAGTGTTTCGTAGCCTTTGCTCTGAAGCTGTGGAGCTGGGTGCTCCACTATACCATCGGAATCAACACACGAACAAAACACATTGAACACGTTTAACACGCAAAGGGTTTTCCTCCTGGGGAAAAAAGCTCTTGAACGCTTCAAAAGGCACCGGAAATGTGACGTACGTGCGTGGAGCTGCCGCCCTAGCCGTCAATAGCGTCAATACAGTGTCGGCTGGTAAAGGCATGAAGCAAAGCAGATATGGCTGAAGCAAGAGAAGCTTTGCTGGGGATCATAACCCATTCTGACCTGAGATCAGATTCATACGAGGTGTTTATGCTGGACACACACACTGGTCTGATTGTCCCATTCTGACCTGAGATCAGATTCATACGAGGTTTCCACTGAGGTTTCCACAGGTTCCATCATGTGCCATCCCCCCCCCCCCCCCCCCCCATTTTTCTATATGCATGTAATGTATGCATACATGTAACATAAGTAACGCCCCCTCCCGCACCAGAGTAATTTACAATGTAGGCATTTAGCAGACGCTCTTAATCCACAGCGATTTACATTAAGCAAGAACAAAAAATCATGGGAATACATCACATAAAAAGCATTTATCATGAAACATGGGTAAGCTAAGAACATAGCAGTGGAATATCTATATAATGCAACTATACATATATACTATACTATGCTATACATATGTACTATGGCGTGCTATGACTATATACAATGCAATTATAGTGCTGTCTACATAAACATGCTATAAGTCTGTATCAGATGCTATCTAAGTCTACAGAAATGCTGTAAGTAAGTGTCCAAGTGACAATCAATGACACCACTGATTATGATATGTATAAGATATGTTTTATAATGTCTGTTGAATTGGGTCTGCCTGCTCTTCTGACGAGACATTTAGATCCTGTAGTCTAGGAGGACACCTACTGGTTGATAACAGGTACTGCATGAAGGTCAGTTTAATGCTCTATAGCAGCCAACACGTTTCAGAAGCTCTGCTCTTTGCTATAGGACATAATTTATAGAACATTATTTATATTATTACTTATTGCAGCTTTATTACCTGCTTTAAACATTTAATTAGCTGCATCTGGGACAAATGCATGTATACAGACTTCATTCAAGCATGCATGTATTAGTGGCAGAAGATAAAATAAATCTGCAATATTCATAGCAGACCTACAAGCGTAGAGCTATGAGCTTGTAGATCTGCTATTTTTTCAAATATAAAATAATGCTTAATGGGTTAAATAAAACAATTGAGTATTTTTTTCCACCACTGGTCAATTCCCAGGTCTGCTATAAAGTAGCGAAGCACGATACAATCTGTAGCATAACTGGAATGGGCCGGATCGGCCATACAGTGGCAACAGTGGGTCGTTTCGAGGAAGCAATCTGATTGGTTGAAACAGCCTGGTTCAAACGAGCGCCACTCCACACCTAATCAAAACAAAGAATTCAGCCGCTCTGTTCTCCCAGAGCGCTAGCAAACTCGGTGGCTAGGCTAGCTAGTTACTTGGGACATTTGTGTGCCGTAGTGACTACATCCGTCATTAAAAATAATGTTTTTTTCAGCGATTCTTATTTTTAAGGGTAACTGTTGTATAATTGCAATATTACACTCGAGGGTATAACTGCAATATTACACTTCTGCGTTGCTTTCGGAACTCGCCGCCCCCTCTCGTGTAATATTGCTTCATTATTTAATCGGTTTTCACCAGCAAAGAAATTAAATAAATTAAAGGGTGTAAAAATTCATCATAGAGTTCAATATTTATCAAACGTTTCTAGTACCTCTAGTCTAGAACAAAACAAATATGATGTCAAATCTAAGTAAAAAAAAAAAAAAGTAAACTTTTATTCTACATTTTAATCTGTGCACTCATCTCATTCAGTTGTGAAAACAGACACTTGGAAAAGAGTATAGGCTATTTATTCAAGACAAAAAAAAGTATTTGCGACCTTATTCTTCCGGTCATCACCCACAGCTTCCCGAAACATATAAAAGGTTAACCCATGTTGACCTGGTTAACCCATGTTGACCTGGGAACCATTCTACAAAATGTTTTCTAAATCCTGACAGTAATCTGAAAAACCCTATGTTTCAAACATTTTCACGTCAAGGACCCCCAAGATTATATGTAATTGGCCGCCGTAGTTGCTTACTTAGTAGTTACCCCCCCCCCCCCCCAGAAGCAAAGATTTGAGTTAAAAACGTTCACTCTGAAAGAATATATAATTCAAAGATTTGCGCCACATTTTCACGATTAAAAACAAAATAGCAGACCTACAAGCTCGTAATGGCTAAAGTATAATATAATGCTTAAAAGACCAAACGGGGTTCCCGCCCCAAGATGGGTTAATGTCTGAAACATCCGACGGTATAATTAAACAGAGTTACAATAGAGAAATAATCTACCAAAGACAACAACTTTTTGTGCCATGTGTATATAGGTTTTACATACAAAAGATACTTAAGAAACTAAATTGTGGTGGTCATGTTGATAGTGTCAGATTATGTGATTCCAGGACTTTAGTATCTACCACTTGTCATTGTCATCCTGGAATAGAATGAATGATCATTCGATTGTATGTTATATCATGTGTCAACTCAAATGGGGAAAATGTGGATTTATTACTATTACAACTAACCACTTCTTCCCTGTATGATTCCTCCTCATTATCCTCAGATGTGCATTTTGACCCAAGCATTTGCCACTAACAGGAACTAAAGGGTCCCCCCCCCCCCCCTGTATGAGTCCTCATTCATCTATGGGCTTTTCCCCTGTATGAGTCCTCATGTGTGATTTTAGATTAACACTCGAAGCAAAGCCTTTACCACACACGTTACAAGTAAAGGGTCTTTCCCCTGTATGAGTCCTCATGTGTGTTTTTAGATCACTACTCTGTGTACAGCCTTTACCACACACGTTACAAGTAAAGGGCTTTTCCCCTGTATGAGTCCTCATGTGTGATTTTAGACCACCACTCTGTGTACTGCCTTTACCACACACGTTACAAGTAAAGGGCTTTTCCCCTGTATGAGTCCTCATGTGTGATTTTAGATGATGACTCTGAGCAAAGCCTTTACCACAGACGTTACAAGTAAAGGGCTTTTCCCCTGTATGAGTCCTCATGTGTGATTTTAGATTAACACTGAGAGCAAAGCCTTTACCACACACGTTACAAGTAAAGGGTTTTTCCCCTGTATGAGTCCTCATGTGTGATTTTAGTTCACGTCTCTGAGCAAAGCCTTTACCACACACGTTACAAGTAAAGGGTTTTTCCCCTGTATGAGTCCTCATGTGTGTTTTTAGAACACCACTATGTGTACAGCCTTTACCACAGACGTTACAAGTAAAGGGCTTTTCCCCTGTATGAGTCCTCATGTGTGTTTTTAGAACACCACTATGTGTACAGCCTTTACCACACACGATACAAGTAAAGGGCTTTTCCCCTGTATGAGTCCTCATGTGTGTTTTAAGATCACCACTATGTGTACAGCCTTTACCACAGACGTTACAAGTAAAGGGCTTTTCCCCTGTATGAGTCCTCATGTGTATTTTTAGTTTACTACTCTGTGTACAGCCTTTACCACAGACGTTACAAGTAAAGGGCTTTTCCCCTGTATGAGTCCTCATGTGTGATTTTAGATCACCACTATGTGCACAGCCTTTACCACACACATCACAAGTGAAGGGCTTTCCCCCTGTATGAGTCCTCATGTGTGATTTTAGTTCACGTCTCTGAGCAAAGCCTTTACCACACACGTTACAAGTAAAGGGCTTTTCCCCTGTATGAGTCCTCATGTGTGATTTTAGTTTACTACTCTGAGCAAAGCCTTTACCACAGACATTACAAGTAAAGGGCTTTTCCCCTGTATGAGTCCTCATATGTGTTTTTAGACCACCACTATGAGTAAAGCCTTTACCACATACATTACAAGTGAAGGGCTTTTCCCCTGTATGAGTCCTCATGTGTGATTTTAGACCACCACTATGAGTAAAGCCTTTACCACAGACGTTACAAGTAAAGGGCTTTTCCCCTGTATGAATCCTTGTGTGCATCATCAGATTACACCTCTGATTAAAACATTTGCCACAGTCTGTACAACTAAAGCGTTTCTTCCCTGTGTGGCTCCTCATGGAGTGAGTTTGTTTTGATGATTTCAGGTCCTTGGACAGCTTGCTGCTCAAAGACAATCTTTGTCCTTCCACATTTGTCTTGTGTGATTTCAGTGTGTTTAAAGTTGACTGACCTTCACTGGGCTCCTGCCACTCATCACTGTCTTCAGTGTCAGATTCAGAACAGTGTGAAGAGAGGAGCTGGTCGTCACTAGTTGGTTGTGATGTTCCACAGTCCTCTAGATCAGCTTGTGTTTTCATGTGTTGAGTTGAGGTGCCGGCTACAGGCTCTGTCTCTCCGTTTTCATCATCATGAACATCTTCAGCCTCAGTTGGTCTTTGAAGTAGCTCCTCTTGTTCATCTTTAATCTGTGGTGGTTGTGGTTCCTCCTGGACCAGACTGGAGCTCCTCTCCTGTTGTTCAGTAAAAACCTCCTCTTTACACACAGGGAGGTGCGAGACGGCTAGAAAAAAGACACAAAGAGAGAAAAACATTTAATGTTTGAACTTTGCATTTTTCTGTTTTTTTTGTTGGAAGTTTCAACAAAGATGATCCAATACTCCATGTGTTGCCTTCCAGGCTAGTGTTTGTGCAGGCTTTATTTTCTGTAGTATTAATGTGTGCCTATTAAGCGACCCTAGGTTAAAGTGACCCAGCCTGCTTGATTGTACCTGCATTTCTAATCAAAGACTATTTTCAGGGCTTGACATTATATTTTTGAGCCACTTGTCATTTGGACGAACATTTACTTACTTGTCCAAGTAAAGATTTTAGAAGACATCTTGTGTTTGTATTGATTATAATGTTGCATTTGCATAATGTTCAACAGAAGGTTATGACAAAATGACACTACAAGAAAAAAATTAAAGAAAACTGTAAACTGTTTAAATTGACACAAACTCAAACTGGTTGTTGGAAGTTTCAACAAACATGTTCCAATAATACAATGATGTTTGAGTGTGTCTTACATAATGTGTAGTGGTGACTCCAGGTCTTAATCTTTAGTTGATGCATGATTTGTATAAATGCAATAATATTAAACAATTACAATTTCTAAAAAGAAAATACATGTTTTATTAACACATTGAGTACGCCGACTGCCTTCAAAATATAGGCTGTAGAATACCGGAGGTGTCTGATCGCTTTTACTTTGAAAGCCATGAACCGGAAACACTTTCCTAAAAAAGTTGACTTTACAAAGTGACCTCAACATCCCCGATCATCTTAATATATTGTTTTACGCTCCAAAAAGCGTTCATATTTTGCGGGAGAGACGGATGAGGAGCAGAAAATAAGCGCCAGCATATCGCTCTATTCATCACCACGGAGAGCGCCCTGGATTAGGAGATACGAGTCATTCTTTCCATCTTGCTAACGTGGGAGTCAATAACAAGCTAATAGTTGCACTGAGCGTTAGCAAACGGCAGAGGGAAGCAAAGTGCCAAAAAAAAAAAATAGGAAAATTCTGAATATTCTTGCGTCGCTGGGACGTCGCTAGGACGTCGCTAAGACGTCCTCACACGTCATTGAGACTATATGATCGGGTATCCTATGACGTGCTCACACGTGTTTTGTACTGTAAGTGTTAAGACTCCCACCCGTGGGTCCTGGGACCCACTGCAGACCTAACATCACTGTTGTACATTCCGTTTCCTAGACGGGCTCTCTACCCATTCAGCTATGGCTGTCCCTCTCTAAGGAAGGACAATATCAGTCACTAGAACCAGGGATGGGTGTTTTCTGTGCATCTACGATGGTTAAAATGGAGTTTGTAGTTACAATGGGCTGGTCTGATAATATAATATAAAATATCTAAATACTGAATCGAGCAAATTAAAAACTGTAAAGAGTGTTCACAAAAAGCCAGAGTAGACGATAACATTACCCACCATTATTTTGAAAGTGAAATATCCCTTTATTTAAGTAGGTAAATAAAACAGCACATACCTATACGGTACAACTTTACTACAGGCTGCATCTTCGCATCAAACAGTCCACGTCTCTGGTTCATCTCTGGCTGTTCCTCTGACAACGTTGAATGTCTTTTGGAGGCCATCTCTATAGATACGGGAGACCTCTCCCTGTGGTGCTCTGTGGAAATCACCAGTAGAAACAACTTGTACTTGTACTCATTCAATAAGGGTTTACTGAACAACTGAACAACCAGGAGTAGTCTGTTGACCACCGGAGAGACGCGTGACAGCCGGAATGTAGACGGCACCCGGGAGCAGTATGTTGGTTGGCGCCCCAGCCTGTGTCTTCCGTGAGGAGGAAGCCCAACAACCCCACGGTGAGGCCTTTAGGAGGGCCATTCAGGCTGCAAGAGGAGTCTGCAGCACCACTGTTGCCCAGGTGGAGCCTGCAGAACCATTGTGGCTCAAGAATCCACCACTCCTGAATGAAGTGCTGATTGATGACCATTTATGCCAAAAAAGAGTGTGTGTGTACGTGTCTGCGTCAATTTAACAAAGGTGCAGACGATCAGAAATCAGCTGAGAGAGACAGACGTTTGCGCTACTGTATGCCGAATTGAAGTGGACTCTGCCCCAGACTTTTTTCTCTCCCTGGAAATAAAAACGTCTGGGTTTCCGAGGCTACCCTCGATCAGACCCACTAGGGAAAGACCAGGTGGAGGGACTAGGCTCTGTGGGTTGACTCCAGTCCGGGCCCCTCCTACGTCTCACCAGGTCCACTCCTGCTCTCACCACGAGTACAGCCAGGACCTGTGCGTTGGACCAGACTCCCAGCACCAGACACTTCATTCAGGAGTAGTGGATTCTGAGAGTAATACTAATAAAACATCATTGTGTTTTACCTGAGAGAGTATCGCACCACATCTTCCTACGTAGTAATGTTAAAGTTGACTCACCAGTCTCCTCTTCCTGTTCTTCTTTAATCTGTGGAGGGTGTGGTTCCTCCTGGACCAGACTGGATCTCCTCTCCTCATATTCAGATGAAACCTCTTTACACACAGACAGGAGGAGAGAGAAGGTAGCATCAGCAGAGCAACTCAAAGATGACATTTATTCTCCTATTTGTTTTGTCAGAATAACCCTCGTTTCAAAAAATAAGTGTCTCGAGTCTCTTCACAACGTTTCGCAGAGCAAGGCGTTGTGAATACAGCCTGACATCGGTCTCACCGATTTATCCGTCATTTTAGGCGCCAATGCCCGATATCAGACATTATTTCACTGATGTGGCCAAAGTCTTTTTTTATCATCATTAATGTAACCTACACATGTAAAATGAGGCACCCTCATGAAACACGCTCTTTTGGTTTGATATTAATTAATTTCTAACAGCTGCAGAGAATGGATTTAAAAGGCACTGTGCGCGTCGTGCCTGTGACTCTGGAGCCTAGGCTGCAGCAGAAAACTCTGCCCTGCGAGTGACTGTCATAATTGGAAGTCCAGCTGTCATTCCGGACCCCTCGCCCTGAGAAAATGTCGTTTGTGTACAGGCCCGTGAAAATATATGAGAGATGTTTGAAAAGATGAGACATATTTGAATAAACAAGCGTTTCCTGCCAGAACTTTTACATGGATAACTAGTGGTCAATATCTCACTCCACGTCTTTGGACATATTTATTGAAATGTATTGAAAAGATTTCCAGCACAGGATGAAATCCTCTACGCCAGACTCATAAACAGACATAACATACATCAATTGAGTGTAAAATCTGACCCAAATTAGATTGTTGGTTTTGTAGTACATTCACGTCGCCACGGCATTTATAAAGTGATCGCAAACAGCTGATCCTTCCTTAATTTCGTTCCGACCTTAATAAATGTGACGGCTGAAATCTATCTGGCCTATGAAATAGAACGAACACCTGCATGAATTAAATAAAGCTGTAGGCCTACCCTGTCTGTTTCCCTCTCACCTCGCTTGCCTTGCTGTCATGTCCACGCACACATGCACGCACGCACGCACCTCAAGGCTACATGACACATCGCATCGCCATGAATGGAATACGTTTGTAGGCTAGGCCTATATTCATTTTACCCATTCGTGCGCAGTGCACGGCGAAGGCGATCAGTGAGACTGCGCACTGCTGTGATAAGTGTTGTGGGTGAGTGATGCCTGCATGGGGCGGTGGTGGCTCAGGGGTAGAGTGCCTGGATGGTAACCGTAAGGTTGCCAGTTCGAACCCGGGCTCCCCCAGAGTTACTGTCAAAGTGTCCTTGAGCAAGACACTGAACCCCTAATTGCTCCCGATGTGCTAGTTGGTGCCTTGCATGGTTTCCGCTGCCATCGGTGTATGAATGTGTGTGTGAATGGGTGAATGTAATGCACAATCTCTGTAAAGCGCCTTGGATAAAGGCGCTATATAAATGCACCATTTACCATTTACCATTTATGAGAGATAGGCTACTACAATGTCGTCAAGGCAGTCATAATCAACATTTATGGAGTGATTTGATCATTGATGAACGAATCATAAACATATGGATGAAGGCTTGCATGTGTGCTGGTATGTGCTGGCGACGCACGCCGCGGTCCCGAACTCCCGACTCCCGCTTTTATCTGAACTGTCAAAGCACTTATTTAAATGTTGAATGATTAAGCCCTTTACACTTATAGCCTACAATTGCAAATAGGCAAGCTGTATGCTTGTCATTGTCACTTGGAAATAAAGGCGTGCCGTCCATTTATGCCTAAATATTTATTTTATAATATCAGTGATTATATAGGCATCTGATGTCACGCTCATGCGCTCCCAAATCATCTCACCAGTGCGCTCGCATAACAAGGCCAGTAAAGCACTGTTCGATTAACCCATTTTGACCTGAGATCAGATTCTAAAAATGTCTTCTACATCCTGACAGTTTTCTGAAAAAGCTATGTTTCTATGTCAGTCGTTCTTCGATTTTTCAAAAATAGCAGATCTACAAGCTCAGTAGCAGATAGCAGATCTACAGAGCTTGTAGATCTGCTATTTTTCAATAGCTAAAGCATAACATAATGCTAACACGGCGTCGGTGGCTCAGGGATAGAGTGCCTGGATGGTAACCGTAAGGTTGCCAGTTCGAACCCGGGCTCCCCCAGAGTTACTGTCGAAGTGTCCTTTAGCAAGACACTGAACCCCTAATTGCTCCCGATGTGCTGGTTGGTGCCTTGCATGGTTTCCGCTGCCATCGGTGTATGAATGTGTGTGTGAATGGGTGAATGTAATGCACAATCTCTGTAAAGCGCCTTGGATAAAGGCGCTATATAAATGCACCATTTACCATTTACACCAAAAGGGGTTCCCGCCCAAAATGGGTTAAGCACAAACTAATACATTGTAAACATGTTATATTGTTTTAAATTATTGCGTGATTTTATTTGCTTGTAATCTACCTTTTTCTTTTTTTTTTTACATGCATATACATACAGATTTATATTAACATTTTAGGAGTGAATACATGTATGCTTAGATGCCTGTGACAGCATGTCAGCAGTTCAGACAATGCTGCTCCGCTTGTGTACGACAGAAAAACAGGTGAGGACAAAGCGTACGACAGCTCCCGACCCAACATGATTTTTGTCCTGGCACACGTTCAAGTTAAAGGTTTTGCGGAAATGGTAAATGCCTGAGAGAGTATCGCACCACATCTTCCTATGTAGTAATGCCAAAGTTGACTCACCAGTCTCCTCTTCCTGTTCATCTTTAATCTGTGGAGGTTGTGCTTCCTCCTGGACCAGACTGGATCTCCTCTCCTGTTGTTCCTCTTTAATCTGTGGAGGTTGTGGTTCCTCCAGGACCAGACTGGATCTCCTCTCCTCATATTCAGATGAAACCTCTTTACACACAGACAGGAGGAGGGGAGAGAAGGTAGCATCAGCAGAGCAACTCAAAGTGCTTTTGTCAACTCAAAGAATATTCTCCTATTCGTTTTGTCAGGATAACCATCGTTTAAAAATGAGTGTCTCGAGTCTCTTCTCAACGCCTCGCAGAGCAAGGTGTTGAGTAGAGTCCGACATCGGTCTCACCGATGTATCCGTCATTCTTGGCGCCGATGCCCGACATTATTTCACCGATGTGGCGGAAGTCTTTTTTTTAATCATCATTAATGTCTAGGGGACCATGAGTTACCAAACTATATTTTTACCGTTGCTGAATGACCCTTTAGTCTTGTTAGAATAATACTAATAAAATATGAATTTGTTTTACCTGAGAGAGTATTGCACCACATCTTCCTACGTAGTAATGTCAAAGTTGACTTAGCCTGGAACTCACCTATGCTATCTATGGCATAGGCAGCTCCCGGCAGGATCCGCCGGGAGAAACTGTGCGCAGCTGCTGGACATGAGACTAATTAATTAGAGTGACACAGAGAGAGAGAGGAGTGTGTGTGTGTGTGTGTGTGTGTGTGTGTGTGTGTGTGTGTGTGTGTGTGTGTACGGGTGTGCGTCAATTTAACAAAGGTGCAGGCAATCAGAAATCAGCAGAGAGTGATCGACGTTTGCGCTACTCTATGCCGAATTGAAGTGGACTCTGCCCCAGACTTTTATTTTTCTCCATGGAAATAAAAACGTCTGGGTTTCCGAGGCTAAAGTTGACTCACCAGTCTCCTCTTCCTGTTCCTCTTTAATCTGTGGAGGTTGTGGTTCCTCCTGGACCAGACTGGATCTCCTCTCCTGATGTAGTGGAGGGTGTGGTTCCTCCTGGACCAGACTGGATCTCCTCTCCTCATATTCAGATGAAACCTCTTTACACACAGACAGGAGGAGGGGAGAGAAGGTAGCATCAGCAGAGCAACTCAAAGTGCTTTTGTCAACTGAAAGATGACATTTATTCTCCTATTTGTTTTGTCAGGATAACTTAATTTAAAAAATGTCTCGAGT
The DNA here is from genome assembly GCF_964188405.1 of Protomyctophum parallelum. Taxonomy (NCBI): domain Eukaryota; kingdom Metazoa; phylum Chordata; class Actinopteri; order Myctophiformes; family Myctophidae; genus Protomyctophum; species Protomyctophum parallelum. The sequence goes on along the minus strand of NC_139697.1, from coordinate 102,010,217 downwards.
CTCTTCACAACGCCTCGCAGAGCAAGGTGTTGTGAGTAGAGCCCGACATCAGTCTCACCGATGGTACTCACCGTGAGTTAGCTGGTGTGTATTTTTATTTTAGCACAACTAATCTCAGATTTGGGCAGTAAGTCTTAGAGCCTAGAGCCATTTGCTGTCATCTCCACTTCCTGCTTTTTCAAATGAATGTAATTTATTCTCCAAACCACTTGAAAAGTACTTCCAGTCCTACCTTGGCATGTGCCAAAACTGACCCACTAGGCATTGACAGCCTCCTTTTTATACATCGCCTATAATTGCCCATTAACTGGTATGTGCCAAATTCAATTCAATATCAGTCCAAAAGGGGTTAGCATTGCTGCATCCCGCGTTGTGTAATAAAAGGCATTGTTATACGAGCAGTTTTTTTGTGGCACTGGGTGTGTTCGATATAGGCACGCTGACCGCACTGCCAATACAGACAAATAGGCGAGTTCGCTCTCGGTGTGCAACTGTGAATTTCCCAAACGAACCCCGTTTGAGAAAAGTAGTCGGGGTGCTCGGTTACAAATGCTTTTTATTAAACAACGCGGGATGCAGCAATGCTAATCGCTGTCCCAGCAAATACCCATGGCACATGTGGTGAGGACTTTATATTTGAAATCTGAATGTTTTTGTACACGTTTAACATGTAAATGTAGCGATTGTGTAAAACTGGCTTCAGTTGCGTCATGATCGACAAGTGTTGGAGCCAGTTTTGTTTTATTTATTTGTTCACCTCTTTCACTTTCGTTTTCATTTTCATATACCGGTATATCAAATATTGTTTTGGAAAAGTTATAATTTGGATTAATAGTAGACCCCACCTTTAATTAGAAACTTAGTAGGCCTATGTCATGTCAATTTAGTGAGCCTCTTTGCACTTCCTTTATAATGTATCCCCTTCAAAGTAAAACCTCCTCTGCAGTGATTCTGGAACAGTGAATTGTAACTTGTATTTTATTTTGAAAGGCTCAGTGGGGGAGGAAGTGGGGTAGCCTGTTTAAGGTCTCTTGACATGCCTTTTGAGAACAATGGAAAATGTTTGGTGAGGCTGGGAAGGCATACAGCTTTTGATCTTATTTCATACCTTACTAGCATACTAATTTATTTCTTATTTATTTTGGAGCTATTCATTTGACCTTTTCAGTGTGATTATTCAAGTAGACTTTTGTGGAACATAATAAATAGCTTAATGCTACTTAAGCTAAGCTGGTGTTGTTCAGAATCTACTAACCTGCATTGTGTAGATCGATGTCCATATCAAAATCAATGTCCAGCAGTTTGTTTTGTGTCTCCAGCAGAGTCTGTAGTGTCTCCATCTCTCTCTGGAAGAGGTTGACCATGAACTCTCCCACCGCGCTGAGGCGCTCCAACACAAACACTCTGACGCTAAGCTCCACACTACAAACATCAGCAGCGCCACGCTGCTGTTTGTCCACAACAAACAATATCTCCTCTCCCACCGCCGCTAGCTGTTCATTTATCTTCAGCCGTACAGACTCCATTTGACGCTTTTCACCTCCTTTAGGAGACATTTCCACCAAGCTTTCTGTTCCTACTGTAATATAGAATGTGTAATGAAGGCACAAACATCAACAATTCCCGAGAGACACGACAACATGTTTGACTTCTTCAACAGCGGCCATCGCCGTAATGGAAAACAGGACGCAGCCACGTTACGTTGTGCAAACAAGCACTTCCGGGTCAAATGTTCCCACGCATGCGCACCAAAATAATCCAGGCGCTGTTGCCTTAATGCCTTTCGCCCTCTGGTGGTGGAGGTGTGTAACTGTGATAGATAGATAGATAGATAGATAGATAGATAGATAGATAGATAGATAGATAGATAGATAGATAGATAGATAGATAGACGATCTACAACCTCATGTTGCGGTGTGACACGCTTTGAGCTTGTAGATCAGCTTTTATGCACTTTTGACATTTTTAATTCATGATGCATTGATATTAAAAGGAAAAAGTACTTTGTAATTTTGAATACTTGATTATGCGTACTTTGTCCACCACTGATGACTGGACACCAACATCAGGGAGTCTAAATTAGTACCTATTAGTAAGTAATTACCTAGTAATTATTACTGGCGGTTCATGAGCTGGCAGTTCATGATCTATAGCTGTTTTTCAATTGAGTGCTATAGCGCCACCCTTTGGCCAATGGTTGTGGTCTTTGTCTCTAAGCAGGGGGACACAGCCCTCTACCATAATGCCACATTTAGTAAAAAAAAACAACTGCATAGTTTGGCCTGGAGTGCGTACATAAGAAAATATGTATAATTCAGAATAGTGGGTGATCTTCACTGATCTAATGCATTCACATGGAATCAGGCGAGCGGTAGATGGCAAACAGCAAAACCTGCTGGACGGCACGGTAAAAAGATTTAATATTTTAACATTGATGCCTTTCTGCCGTTACCGTGGCCGGATGTGGCTGCCAGGCTGCCGTGCCGTCCTGTTCCGTTTACCGTCCTGCTCCCGTCCACTAAAATGACTTCCTGTTTGCCATCTACTGCTAGCCAGGGTCAGAGGTCAAACTGCTACTGCTTGCTATATGATGAATTCCTGTTCTGTTCTGTAACTATATAGAAGTGTCTATTTGTACGTCTCTAAATGTTTTGATGAATTGAACAATGTGGACCCTGTTGTAAACAAGTGTAAGGCTTAATTGGGTCGTCCACTCACAGTTAAGTCTTTGTATTGAGTTTGTGCTTAAAATGTAAACTGTGATTCTGCAAACTGTTAATAAATATTTCAATCAATCAATCAAAAGCCTGATTCCATGTGAATGCAGCATTAGCCAGGGTCAGAGGTCAAAAGTCAGAACACCAAGTTGTTCCACATCAGGAGACGCATATGTCTATCCAAGTTTTAGTGTTGGTTCATGAGCTATAACCTGTTCAAATGCATTTTTGATTGAGTGCTATAGCGCCACCCTTTGGCCAATGGGCGTAGGCTTTGCGTTCTCACCCTTTGGCACCCCTCTACCATATTGCCAAGTTTCACGATAACCGACTGCACGGTTAAGCCAGAAATGCAATTTATATATTTTTTATCCCACGATTTTTGTAACCCATTTTTCACCCCTGTGTCAATGAGCTAATGTGATCCTGGGCTCTAAACACCCTCCACCAACCTGGGGAGAGCAACGGACTTGAACTCATGCTTCCTTCATGCCTGAGTGTCCAAGTTGCTCCTTTACACCTGACAGAGGGGAGTTTCCCTTGGTTGGACGTAGCACGTGGAAGGAACACGTTATTCCAATCAGTTCCTTTCCCCTCCATCAGGCGCACGGGCTGCCCAGGGGGAGGTAGTTTAGACCAGGATTACTGCATGTTTTTTGTGAGGGTACCTACCCTAGGGGACACAGGGAGAACATGTGAGGTACCTACGCTAGGGGACACGGGGAGAACACGTGAGGGTACCTACCCTAGGGGACACGGGGAGAACATGTGAGGGTACCTACCCTAGGGGACACAGGGAGAACATGTGAGGGTACCTACGCTAGGGGACACGGGGAGAACATGTGAGGGTACCTACCCTAGGGGACACAGGGAAAACATGTGAGGTACCTACGCTAGGGGACACGGGGAGAACATGTGAGACAGAATGTCCAGCAGAAAGGCCCTTTTGCCAACCCCGCCTCGGGTATGGGCACTAATGACGTGGAGAAGTGAACACGCCCACAGTGTCCCCAGCGGGAATCGAACCCAGGACCTTCTAGCTGTCAGGCGACAGCACTACCAACTGTGCCACCGTGCCCCGAATGCAGAATTTTTGTGGACAGCTATTTCTTATCACACCGTTTATGGTGGTTAGGATTCCCCCAGGTGTGGTGTGGTGGAGAACAGTGTTGTTTTTTTAGTTTTACTCAATCTCTTGAATAGTGTATTTAGTTTGAGTCACATTTTATTCACCTGGAATGTCTTAGTGTTAGTCTAGTTTTAGTCGACTAAATCTACAGTTGATTTAGTCGAACAAAATGTATTTTGGCGGGCCGTCGTAATTATTGTTTTTTACACTTGCTGAAAATAGCCGATCTACAAGCCCACAACGCGTCGTGCTTGAGCTTGTAGATTGTCTATTTTCAGCATGCAACTAATTGTAAAATGACTTATACTGGATATATATTGGTATATTTAGTCTTAGTTTTAGTCATCATAGCTTAGTTTTCCTTTAGTTTCCATTTAGTTTTCATTAGTGAAAAAAGGTAGTCAAGGAACATTTTTCGTCTTAGTCGACGAAATCAACACTGGTGGAGACGACGCTGGTGTGCCTGCAGAGTACCTGACTGACTGAAACTCTTGTCACAATGTTTGCAGTGGTAAGGTTTTTCTCCAGTGTGGAGACGCTGGTGTCTTGTCAGCGTAGCATCTGGGAGAAGTTCTTGTCACATTGTTCACAATGGAAAGGTTTTTCAGAATCAAAGGTGTTATATATATGGTCGTGATTCACCAGGATCTTAAATGGTTGGATTCTATAGGCTTAAAATAATTCATATCAATATTTTTTTGTAAATCTCTATGGGAAAATAATGGTAGATTTTTCAGTGGGTCCAGAAAACCAAGCCCACTGTCCATCCATAGGGTTGAAGCGGTTCATTTTGAAGTGCTTCTGGACAAGACTTGTTTCAGCGTTTCTTGGCATGACCCTCTACACCATATACTGCAACGTTTCATAAACACTTGACTCTGCATGGATGTATTAGGGGCAGAAGAAGAATTTTCATAAAACTGCAATTTTCATTAGCTCATAAAACCTTCATTTTTTTCAACAAAAAAAAAAATTCTCCCAATGTTTTACTTTTACTTTGTTTATTTGGACAGGACAATGCATATTAATGGACGTAAATACACCGGATATAGCACAGTTGCTAATGTTCATCCACAGTCCTCACAGGAAACACAAAACTAAGACAAAAAAATTATTCGCAACATTATTCTTCCGGTCATCACCCACAGCTTCCCAAAACGTATAAAAGGTTAACCCATGTTGACCTGGTTAACCCATGTTGACCTGGGAACCATTCTACAAAATGTTTTCTAAATCCTGACAGTAATCTGAAAAACCCTATGTTTCAAACATTTTCACGTCAAGGACCCCCAAGATTATATGTAATTGACCGCCGATCCCCATCTGAAAATATGTAGTTGCAGGGACCCCCCCCTACCCCCCAAAAAAAGCAAAGATTTGAGTTAAAAACATTCTCTGAAAGAATATATATTCAAATATTTGCGCCACATTTTCACGATTAAAAACAAAATAGCAGACCTACAAGCTCGCAGCGCGGCACTTATGAGCTTGTAGATCTGCTATTTGTCAATGGCTAAAGTATAATATAATGCTTAAAACACCAAACGGGGTTCCCGCCCCAAGATGGGTTAAAGTCTGAAACATCCGACGGTATAATTAAACAGAGTTACAATAGAGAAATAATCTACCAAAGACAACAACTTTTTGTGCCATGTGTATATAGGTTTTACATACAAAAGATACTTAAGAAACTACATTGTGGTGGTCATGTTGATAGTGTCAGATTATGTGATTCCAGGACTTTAGTATCTACCACTTGTCATTGTCATCCTGGAATAGAATGAATGATCATTCGATTGTATGTTATATCATGTGTCAACACAATTGGGGAAAATGTGGATTTATTACTATTACAACTAACCACTTCTTCCCTGTATGATTCCTCCTCATTATCCTCAGATGTGCATTTTGACCCAAGCATTTGCCACTAACAGGAACTAAAGGGTCCCCCCCCCCCCCCCCTGTATGAGTCCTCATTCATCTATGGGCTTTTCCCCTGTATGAGACCTCATGTGTGATTTTAGATTAACACTATGAGCAAAGCCTTTACCACACACGTTACAAGTAAAGGGCTTTTCCCCTGTATGAGTCCTCATGTGTATTTTTAGATTAAAACTGTGAGCAAAGACTTTACCACACACGTTACAAGTAAAGGGCTTTTCCCCTGTATGAGTCCTCATGTGTGTTTTTAGATCACCACTACGAGTAAAGCCTTTACCACACACGTTACAAGTAAAGGGTCTTTCCCCTGTATGAGTCCTCATGTGTGTTTTTAGACTACCACTTTGAGTAAAGCATTTACCACACACGTTACAATTGAAGGGCTTTTCCCCTGTATGAGTGATCATGTGTGATTTTAGATGACCACTCCGAATATAGCCTTTACCACAAACTGTACAAGTGAAGGGCTTTTCCCCTGTATGAGTCCTCATGTGTCTTTTTAGTTCAACACTCAGAATAAAGCCTTTACCACAAACTGTACAAGTGAAGGGCTTTTCCCCTGTATGTATCATCATGTGTGTTTTTAGACCACCACTCTGAATAAAGCCTTTACCACAAACTGTACAAATGTAGGGCTTTTCACCTGTATGAGTCATCATGTGTGTTTTTAGACCACCACTCTGTGTCCAGCCTTTACCACAGACGTTACAAGTGAAGGGCTTTTCCCCTGTATGAATCCTTGTGTGTATCGTCAGTTTAGACGTCTGATTAAAACATTTGCCACAGTCTGTACAACTAAAGCGTTTCTTCCCTGTGTGGCTCCTCATGGCGTGAGTTTGTTTTGATGATTTCAGATCCTTGGACAGCTTGCTGCTCAAAGGCAATGTTTGTCCTTCCACATTTGTCTTGTGTGATTTCAGTGTGTTTAAAGTTGACTGACCTTCACTGGGCTCCTGCCACTCATCACTGTCTTCAGTGTCAGATTCAGAACAGTGTGAAGAGAGGAGCTGGTCGTCACTAGTTGGTTGTGATGTTCCACAGTCCTCTACATCAGCTTGTGTTTTCATGTGTTGAGTTGAGGTGCCGGCTACAGGCTCTGTCTCTCCGTTTTCATCATCATGAACATCTTCAGCCTCCATTGGTCTTTGAAGTATCTCCTCTTGATCCTCTTTAGTCTGTGGTGGTTGTGGTTCCTCCTGGACCAGACTGGAGCTCCTCTCCTGTTGTTCAGTAAAAACCTCCTCTTTACACACAGGGAGGTGCGGGACAGCTAGAAAAGAAAGACACAAAAAGAGAAAAACATTTTATGCATTTTTGGAGGAACATCATCTTCTCCATTTCTAATCAAAAAGAAAAGAAAACTGTAAACAATTGACACAAACTCAAACTGGTTGTTGGAAGTTTCAACAAACATGTTCCAATAATACAATGATGTTTGAGTGTGTCATACAGTACATATAGTGTGTAGTGGTGACTACAGGTCTTAATCTTTAGTTGATGCATGATTTGTATAAATGCAATACTATCAAACAATTACAATTTCTAAAAAGAAATACCATTTTTAGACTCCCACCCGTGGGTCCGTGGGTCCTGGGACCCACTGCAGACCTAACATCACTGTTGTACATTCCGTGTCCTAGACGGGCTCTCTACCCATTCAGCTATGGCTGTCCCTCTCTAAGGAAGGACAACATCAGTCACTAGAACCAGGGATGGGTGTTTTCTGTGTATCTACGATGGTTAAAATAGAGTTTGAAGTTACAACGGGCTGGTCTGATAATATAATATATAATATAAAATATCTAAATACTGAATCGAGCAAATTAAAAACTGTCCAGAGTGTTCACAAAAAGCCAGAGTAGACGATAACATTACCCACAATTATTTTGAAAGTGAAATATCCCTTTATGTAAGTAGGTAAACAAAACAGCACATACCTATAAGGTACAACTTTACTACAGGCTGCATCTTCGCATCAAACTGTACACGTCTCTGGTCCACCTCTGGCTGTTCCTCTGACAACGTTGAATGTCTTTTGGAGGCCATCTCTATAGATACGGGAGACCTCTCCCTGTGGTGCTCTGTGGAAATCACCAGTAGAAACAACTTGTACTTGTAATCATTCAATAAGGGTTTACTGAACAACTGAACAACCAGGAATAGTCTGGTGACCACCGGAGAGACGTGTGACAGCCGGAATGTAGAAGGCACCCGGGAGCAGTATTGGTTGTCGCCCCAGCCTGTGTCTTCCGTGAGGAGGAAGCCCAACAACCCCACGGTGAGGCCTTTAGGAGGGCCATTCAGGCTGCAAGAGGAGCCTGCAGCACCACCGTTGCCCAGGTGGAGCCTGCAGCACCACCGTTGCCCAGGTGGAGCCTGCAGCACCACCGTTGTCCAGGTGTAGCCTGCAGCACCATTGTGGCTCAAGAATCCACCACTCCTGAATGAAGTGTCTGGTGCTGATTGATGACCATTTATGCCAAAAATCTTAATCGCTATACATGATTATGGGTTCAAACCTGTTGGGATATACTTTCGTAGCGGCACGAGCACAAACATGCTGTGTGTCTGTCTGTCTTTTGGGGGAACATGAGTTACCAAACTATATATTAATCGTTAGTTGCTGAATGACCCTTTAGTCTCGTTAGAATGAAAGAACGAAAATACATCACATAGATGCACCTGGTATCCTCAGTGATGTATCCCAAGGTCATCGGGGTTCAGGGTCTCGCGAACATCATACCCCTCACTCGGGTGACCCAGCCGAGTGAGCCGAGTAAGTCCCGACTTACATCCCAGTAGCTACCCTCGATCTAAAAAAGTAAGTTTCTAGTGCATTCCTGTCAGAAGTTATGATTTTTTAAAGAAATCTCTCCTTGTTCTGCTGTGCACATTCATTTGGTGATTGGTGACTGACGCATCTCTCTCTCTCTCTCTCTCTCTCTCTAGCAGCCATAATATATTAGCATGTGCTCTCTAGCATGATAGCGTCACAAAAGGAGTGAACTCTGATCATTGTTAAGCAAAACGGTCACGGAGGATCTGCTTTTTCCCTGTGCCCACTTCTTCTGAAGCCACATTCATACACAGGTGGAACAAATTAACGAGGAACAGCTAACGAGCAACGCGCAGATCAGCTGTTTTCGTGGTGTGTGTGTTGTGAGAGACGAGGGAGATTTATAAAGAGCAGGGGAGACGCACTGCGCTCTGACGGATATCTCAATGGTTATTTTTTTAATTAATTAGAAAAGTGTGTGTGTGTGTGTGTGTGTGTGTGTGTGTGTGTGTGTGTGTGTGTGTGGGAGGGACGAGAGAAGAGCGGGGGAGACGCGCTGTGTGCAGCACGCTCTGATCAAGACCGTTATTTTTTAATTAATTAGAAACAAATGGTCCGAATGTCCACTCGGAAATTCCTGCCGAAGTTCGAGTCCTAAAATAAGGGCTAGGGTACTGTAACGGACCCCGAGAAGGCTGAACTTTATTTTGAAGGGTATGGCCGGAAGCGCCAGCCAGCTCCTTCCGGCTGTCATTAGAGAGGGCTATTTAAATCCAGCTTAGCATGTGCAGGGGAGGAATTGTTTGGCATGGACGGACGGCATGGGGAATCTCATGACAAACTAGAAATGTTTGGTGCGATCCCCATGGACAGGTAACTTTCAGAGAACACAAGAATGGACCTTGAGAGATCATATCTTATCTCAATGATTTAGCGCCTAGCTGGAAGGGGGAAAAAAGGTTATTATAAATGTTATATTGAGTTTTATGGTCTTGATCTATTGTGTAATGTGTTATGTTGGGCTGGTGGTTTATGATTCTAGATGCTTTGTGTAGATTATTAGAAATGTAGGCTGTGTAGTGTATATATGGAAGATGTGCAATGCCAATGCATGAATATGATTTACTTTAATATATGAAACTGCTTATGGTGTACTGATATGTGACGTTATTGATGCGATGTTTATTGATCTTTGATGTATGTATTATATGTTTTTCTTTCAGTTTTCACGGTGACAGTTTACAATAAAATGGTAAAATTCATCAGTCGATCTCCAACTCCTTATTGCCAGCTGGGTCCGCTACAGGTACAGCCTTAGTGTGTGTGTGTGTGTGTGTGTGTGTGAGTGTGTGTGCGTCAATTTAACAAATGATCAATCAATTTAGCAGACAATCAGAAATCAGCAGAGAGAGACCGACGTTTGCGCTACTGTATGCCGAATTGAAGTGGACTCTGTCCCAGACTTTTTTCTCTCCCTGGAAATAAAAACGTCTGGGTTTCCGAGGCTACCCTCGATCAGACCCACTAGGGAAAGACCAGGTGGAGGGACTAGGCTCTGTGGGTTGCCTCCAGTCCGGGCCCCTCCTACGTCTCACCAGGTCCACTCCTGCTCTCACCACGAGTACAGCCAGGACCTGTGCGTTGGACCAGACTCCCAGCAACAGACACTTCATTCAGGAGTAGTGGATTCTGAGAATAATACTAATACAAATATACATTTGTTTTACCTGAGAGAGTATTGCACCACATCTTCCTACGTAGTAATGTTAAAGTTGACTCACCAGTCTCCTCTTCCTGTTCTTCTTTAATCTGTGGAGGGTGTGGTTCCTCCTGGACCAGACTGGAACTCCTCTCCTGATGTTCCTCTTTAATCTGTGGAGGGTGTGGTTCCTCCTGGACCAGACTGGATCTCCTCTCCTGATGTTGTGGAGGTTGTGGTTCCTCCTGGACCAGACTGGATCTCCTCTCCTCATATTCAGATGAAACCTCTTTACACACAGACAGGAGGAGGGGAGAGAAGGTAGCATCAGCAGAGCAACTCAAAGTGCTTTTGTCAACTCAAAGATGACATTTATTCTCCTATTCGTTTTGTCAGAATAACCATCGTTTAAAAGATGTCTCGAGTCTCTTCACAACGCCTCACAGAGCAAGGTGTTGTGTAGCCCTCCAAGCAGAACCCAAATGCTACTGAAGTTTCTGACATTTTGTTGACACAGATAGCATTGGGTCCTGTAGCACTACTACCATGCCACCTGGGACGCACCCATTTTAAAACATAAACAACATGTTTAGCGGCTCCCCGCGCTTTTTGACGATATTTTTCAGTGTGAGGCTTTCTGAATATGTAAAGTATAAGTACCCATACATGCCGCTGCGAATATCTCCTGTGGCGCGGAAGCCGTTAAGTATTTTTAATATATGTTTGCCCGATTTGGAAGCTTGGATTCTTCTCTTCCTTCCTTGTTTATTGACACCTCATTGTACCGCCTATCTGGCTAGCTAGTGGCGCTATAGCTATGACACAGCATATCAGAGGCAAGGGACGTAGCCTCACGAGCCAACCGCACACCGGGAGGCGGTACAATAAACGGTAAACAAACAAGAAGAAATAAAGCGACCAAATCGGTCAAACAAAGATTAAAAATACTTAACGGCTTCCGCGCCACAGGAGATATTCGCAGCGGGATGTATAGCTACTTAAAGTTACCGAATTCAGAATAACTCAAGGAAAATAATGCCGTCACTTGGCGCAGATCCTATTTTAGAGAGAATTTCTACATCCGTGTACTGGAATTTCCATACGAAATATAGGTCTGACCAGGGACCCAACATAAAACTCATAAAAATTTCAGAAAAGCTTTATGTAGGGTCCCGAGAGGGGCTAGGTGTTGTGAGTAGAGCCTGACATCGGTCTCACCGATGTATCGGTCATTTTTGGCACCGATGCAGACATTATTTCACCAATGTGTTTTTCATTAATGTAACCTAAACTTTTAGAATGTATTACGTCCTGAGCACGGAGCACATTTAGGCTGCCCATGTCTCCTTGCTCACTGGGAGCGGAGGCATCCGATCTATGGCTGTGTAAACAGGAATATATGTTTGATTGATTGATTGAAATATTTATTAACAGTTTGTAGAATTTACAGTACATTTTAAGCACAAACTCAATACAAAGACTGTTAACTTTGAGTGGACGACCCAATTAAGCATTACACTTGTTTACAACAGGGTCCACATTGTTCAATTCATCAAAACATTTAGAGACATACAAATAGACACTTCTATGTAGCTAAAGAACAGAACAGGAATTCATCATATAGGAAGCAAAAAGGGAAAAGATACATATACAGTGAGGGGAAATGGGGTGGGGGGGGGGATTCAGATTTTACAGAGGCCAGTTTCGAATTGCAGCGTAGGTGCCCTTTGAGAGCGGTTTTGAAGGAGTCAAGGGATTCACATGTCTTAATGACTGTTGGTAGGGCGTTCCACATTTTGGTGGCATAGGAGCGAAAATAATTTAGTCCCTTGTTTGTGCCGAATCTGGGTTGTACATGGTTTGTTGCACTCCCTCTGGTGTTGTGGGTGTGGACTTCGTTTACATTAAGGAAGTATTTAGACAGGTACATGGGTATCTTGGTGGTGTATCGAATCTTGTGGACCAGACCCATTGCAAGATGCTGTACTCTGTCGTCGACCCTAAGCCATCCCAGCCTGTCAAAGTGGGCAGGGGTGAGGTGGGTTCGGGGGGTGAGGCCAAGTAGGAGCCTGACCAGTTTGTTTTGGGAGGTCTGGAGCCTTGTTTGGGCCTTTGAGGTGCTGTGGTACCAAGAGGTGGATGCATAGTCAAAGAAACCTTGTACGAGGGCTCCTGTTAAGGTCTTCAAGGTGTTTTTGCTGACCAGTTACCATTTATGTATGATCACAGACATTCTAGGGCTAGTGCAACTACTGGGAGATGTAGTTCTGTTCAGCTAGCTTAATGATACTTGTAGCTAAGCTGGTGTTGTTCAGAATCTACTAACCTGCAGTGTGTAGATCGATGTCCATATCAAAATCAATGTCCAGCTGTTTGTTTTGTGTCTCCAGCAGAGTTTGTAGTGTCTCCATCTCTCTCTGGAAGAGGTTGACCATGAACTCTCCCACCGCGCTGAGGCGCTCCAACACAAACACTCTGACGCTAAGTTCCACACTACAAACATCAGCAGCGCCACGCTGCTGTTTGTCCACAACAAACAATATCTCCTCTCCCACCGCCGCTAGCTGTTCATTTATCTTCAGCCGTACAGACTCCATTTGACGCTTTTCACCTCCTTTAGGAGACATTTCCACCAAGCTTTCTGTTCCTACTGTAATATAGAATGTGTAGTAAAGGCACAAACATCAACAATTCCCGAGAGACACGACAACATGTTTGACTTATTGTTCAACAGCGGCCATCGCCGTAATGGTAAACTAGACGCAGTCACGTGACGTGATGGCATCACGTGATGCACACAAGCACTTCAGGGTCAAAGGTTTTCCACGCATGCGCAACAAAATAATCCAGGCACTGTTGCCTTAATGCATTTCGCCCTCTGGTGGTGGAGGTGTGTAACTGTGATTGATTGATTGATTGATTGATAGATAGATAGATAGATAGATAGATAGATAGATAGATAGATAGATAGATAGATAGATAGATAGATAGATAGATAGATAGATAGATAGATAGATAGATAGATAGATAGATAGATAGATACTTTTTGAAACTGCCTTCAAATCTTAAAATATCTACAACCTCGTGTTGCGGTGTGACACGCTTTGAGCTTGTAGATCAGCTTTTTGCACATTTGACATTTTAAATCCGTGATTCATTGATATTAATAGGAAAAGGTACTTTTCATTTTGAATACTTGAGTATGCGTAGGTTACTTTTTCCACCACTGATGACTGGAATCCAACATCAGGGACTCAGGGAGTCTGAATTAGTACCTATGTAATAGACAGTAATTACCTAGTAATTATTACTGGCGGTTCATGAGCTGGCAGTTCATGATCTATGCCTGTTTTTCAATTGAGTGCTATAGCGCCACCCTTTGGCCAATGGTTGTGGTCTTTGTCTCTAAGCAGGGTGACATAGCCATATTGCCACATTTCGTGAAAAACAACTGCATGGTTTGACCTGGAGCGCTGTGTATGTATAATTCAAAATAATGGGTGATCTTCACTTATCTAATGCATTCACCATTCACATGGAATCAGGCAAGCGGTAGATGGCAAACAGCAAAACCTGCTGGACGGCACGGTAAAAAGATTTAATATTTTAACATCCGTCCTGTTCCGTTTACCGTCCTGCTCCCGTCCACTAAAATGACTTCCGGTTTGCCATCTACTGCTAGCCAGGGTCAGAGGTCAAAAGGCAGAACACGAAAGTTGTTCGACATGAGGAGACGCATATGTCTATCCAAGTTTTATTGTTGACGGTCAAACGGAGCTAAACCTGTTCAAAGTTTGCATTTTCGATTGAGTGCTATAGTGCCACCCTTTGGCCAATGGCCGTGGGCTTTGCGTTCTCACCGTTTCGCATACCTGTCTACCATTGCCAAGTTTCACGAAAACCGACTGCACGGTTAAGCCAGATTTGCATTTCTTAAAATCACACCCGTGTGGCCTGGTGCAAATCCCCCCCCCCCCCCCACACACTCTCTCTCTCTCTCTCTCTCTCTCTCTATCTCTCTCATTAGAAGGCAGCAGGCACAGCAATACCCCTCTCTCTGTTTCTGGCGCCCCCTATTGGTATTAATAAGTCACATACTCGTGCTCATGACCACTGATACATGATACAGGTACACAGGTACACGGACATTGCTGGTTGTAGGAGTGGTTGCACCACTCAAAAACTACAAAAAGGGACCATAGGCCAACAAAAAAATGACCGGTTCAGCCAGAACTGCTATTTTTGGCTAAAGGAGAAGAAGAAGAAGAAAATATAGCTGCAAGCAGCGATAAGACGGGGTCAAGCAATATATGTGATCGGCCCCCGATTTCCGATCAAGTTGAACTTCAGCTACAAAGATACAAATGCACCGTATAGCTTTGCATCTTTATGAAATAATCTTTGTATATTTTGCATCTGCCAATGTGAACGCAGCATTCTTTTTTTTATAATTTCTATCCCACGATTTTGTAACCCATTTTTCACCCCTGTGTCAATGATCTAATGTGATCCTGGGCTCTACACACCCTCCACCAAATCACTGACCAGTGACTACAAGGGGCCAACATCACCCACAAACAGCTCTGCTGCTCTGACTGAGGAGCTGAATCAGTTCTATGCACGGTTCCACAGAGCAAACAGTGACCAGGTAGTGCAGCCCCTCCCCCCCCAGTGGTACAGCCCCCGTCCTGAGCCACCATGAAGTCAGGTGCTGCCTCCGGAACACCGACCCACGGAAGGCAGCGGGACCTGATGGAGTGGTGGGCCGCATCATGAGAGAGTGTGCGGATCAGCTGACTGAGGTTTTTACATACGTGCTCAGCCCACTATTATACACCCTGCTCACACATGACTGTTCTCCCTCCTTCCCCTCCAATCACATCATAGCATTTGCAGACGACACCACAGTTGTGGGCCTCATAAGGAACAGTGATGAGTCTGCCTATCGGAGAGAGGTGGAAGGTCTGACAGCTTGGTGTGCAAATAACAACCTGCAGCTCAACATAAAGAAGACGAGGGAGATTATAGTGGACTTTAGGAAGTCAAGGCCGGACCACTCCCCTCTGCTCATTAACAACGAGGCAGTAGAGGTGGTCACAGAGTTCTAGTTCCTGGGTCTCAGTGTGAGTGAGACCCTGTCCTGGAGCACCAACATTGCTTCAGTGATTTGGAAAAGCTCAGCAACGCCTATACTTCCTACGGAAGCTGAAAGAAGCTGCCCTGCCAATAAATCTCCTTGTAAACGTTTCCCATTGTGCTGTCGAGAGCGTACTGACTTTCTGTGTGGTTCCCCAGCTGCACAAAGGCAGAGCAGGCGGCCCTGCAGAGGGTGGTGAAGGCGGCAGGTAGGATCAGCGGGTCCCCTCTACCATCTATCACCTCCGTCTTCACCTCCCTCTGCCTCGGCCTCTCCCACCGTATCAGAGACCAGTCACACCTCCCTCTGCCTCGGCCTCTCCCACCGTATCATCAGAGACCAGTCACACCTCCCTCTGCCTCGGCCTCTCCCACCGTACCATCAGAGACCAGTCACACCTCCCTCTGCCTCGGCCTCTCCCACCGTACCATCAGAGACCAGTCACACCTCCCTCTGCCTCGGCCTCTCCCACCGTATCATCAGAGACCAGTCACACCTCCCTCTGCCTCGGCCTCTCCCACCGTACCATCAGAGACCAGTCACACCTCCCTCTGCCTCGGCCTCTCCCACCGTATCATCAGAGACCAGTCACACCCAGCATGTCACCTCTTTCACCTCCTTCCCTCAGGGAGGAGATACCAGTCCATCCGTGCTAGTAGCTCAAGATTGACAAACAGCTTTTTCCCCTAGGCAGTCAGACTGCTAAACGAAACGATGGATCACTAAATGAGCATTGACTGTCCCCTCATATGCATCATGCACTCTGACTCTGGACTGTGATAACTTATTGGTTCCTTTTTCATCCATCATGCACTTTAAATATCACCATGCACTTTACTCTGTGTTGTATGTTATGTGTTATGTTAGTGTTTTTATGTACTATGGTTATGTGGGAGCTCCCTAGAAATGTCGTTGTATGCTCAGTGTATGCTTTGTTTGCAATGACAAATAAAAGTCTATTCTATTCTAAACATAACATGTCAATGAAACTCTTGTCACAATGTTTGCAGTGGTAAGGTTTTTCTCCAGTGTGGATACGCAGGTGTGTCCGCAAACAACCTATATCAATGAAACTCTTGTAACACTGTTTACAGCAATAAGGTCTTTCTCCGGTGTGTAGACGCTGGTGTCTTGTCAGCGTAGCATCTGCCTACGTCTGTCTACGTGCAAATGCACTCTGCGCGCTCCAGTCTTTCTGGAGGGAGCGAAATGTAGCGTCTTCTGCATGCACCTAAGCATTAACATTTCAATGGGCGAGGGTCGTTAGAGTCTATTGTTCCGTGTTGTTGTTATCGCACGTCTAATGGTTAGACGTGTGACAACCAGTGTTGGCAAAATATTACTTTAACACTAATATACTACTTATTACTTTAAAAAAAAGTAATACAGTTACACTACTTATTACTTCCTGAGGAAAGTAACTAGTTACTTATTACTTTACTTATTACTTTTTTCTCTCGCCCCCCAGTAATTGCATATTTTGTCCCCAATTAGCAGTCCCCCATCCCCTATTCTGCACTGTGTTTATTTAACTCATGATGATGGATCCATTTGTACACATAGACATAGATTAGAAGTAGATTTCGACGTGGAATATAGCTTCTTCCGTATGCACAACTTGCAGCGGACAATAATGTTCATCTCGTCTTGATCACGGACATACTCAAAATAATGCGAATACTTCCAAGTATTGAATGTTATAACGCTTTGTTGTGCCGGTGTCTCTGTCTCCTCCACCTCCTCCATTGTTAGTTTATTTACATCTCTTCTCTCTAACAGTGCAGTCTAACGAGTTACACACAGTAGTTTAGGTTGTTGTTCCGTGTTCCGGACGGTTTAAGGCCCGCCCTTCTGCATCCGATACTTCACACATACGTACCGACGAGTGTGCATCGTTTCCGTATCCGCTCTAGAGTCTAGATCTAGAGCGGATCAGCAGCCTGCAAAGCAACTTGACTTCAACCCAGTCTACCATTATAAATAAACACTCAAACCCACAGTTCCACCAAGGCTCGTGAAAATAGTAATAATATTACTTTTGAAAAAAAGTAAATGTAATATTATTACTCAAAATGTGAAAGTAACTAGTTAAGTTACATATTACTGGAAAAAAGTAATAATATTACTGAAAGTAGTATATTACTTAAGTTACTTGCCAACACTGGTGACAACGCAACAATAGTAGCTATAATATTGCTTTCGGGGGAGGGTTAGTGTGCCGCCTGATTTTGACAGAAAGTAACACTAACTTAGTGTTACTTTCTGACAAATCAGGCGGCACACCTGGACAGATCAAACGGCACAGTAAAGTGCCACGGTACATAGGTTGAGAAACACTGCCCTAGGGGACACAAGGAGAACATGTGAGGGTACCTACCCTAGGGGACACGGGGAGAACATGTAAACTCCACACAGAAAGGCCCTTTTTCCAACCCCGCCTCGGGTATGGGCACTGATGACGTGGAGGAGGGAACACGCCCCCAGCACCCACAGCGTCCCCAGCGGGAATCGAACACAGGACCTTCTAGCTGTCAGGCGACAGCACTACCAACTGTGCCACCGTGCCCCGAACGCAGCATTTTTGTGGACAGCTATTTCTGATCACACCGTTTATGGTACTTAGGTTTCCCCCAGGTGTGGTGGAGAACAGTGTTGTTTTTGTTTTACTCAGTCTCTTGAATAGTTTATTTCGTTTTAGTCACATTTTTGTCACCTGGAATGTCTTAGTGTTAGTCTAGTTTTAGTCGACTAAATCTAGTTGATTTAGTCGAACAAAATGTATTTTGGCGGGCCGTCGCAATCATTGTTTTTTACACTTTGTTTTTGAAGATAGCCGATCTACAAGCCCACAACGCGTCGCGCTTGAGCTTGTAGAATGTCTATTTGCAGCATGCAACTAATTGTAAAATGACTTGTACTGGAAATATATTGGTATATTTAGTCTTAGTCATCATAGCTTTTCCTTTAGTTTCCATTTAGTTTTCATCAGTGAAAAAAAGGTAGTCAACGAACATTTTTCGTCTTAGTCGACGAAATCAACACTGGTGGAGACGACGCTGGTGTGCCTGCAGAGTACCTGACTGACTGAAACTATTGTCACAATGTTTGCAGTGGTAAGGTTTTTCTCCAGTGTGGATACGCAGGTGTGTCCGTAAACAACCTATATAAATTAAACTCTTGTCACAATGTTTGCAGTGGTAAGGTTTTTCTCCAGTGTGGATACGTAGGTGTTTCCGCAAACAACCTATATCAATGAAACTCTTGTAACACTGTTTACAGCAATAAGGTCTTTCTCCGGTGTGTAGACGCTGGTGTCTTGTCAGCGTAGCATCTGGGAGAAGCTCTTGTCACATTGTTCACAATGGAAAGGTTTTTCAGAATCAAAGGCGTTATATATATGGTCGTGATTCAACAGGATCTTAAATGGTTGGATTCTATAGGCTTAAAATACTTTTTGTAAATCTCTGGAAAAATGGTAGATTTTTCAGTGGGTCCAGAAAACCAAGCCCACTGTCCATCCATAGGGTTGAAGCGGTTCATTTTGAAGTGCTTCTGGACAAGACTTGTTTCAGCGTTATTTGGCATGACCCTCTACACCATATACTGCAACGTTTCATAAACACTTGACTCTGCATGGATGCATTAGGGGCAGAAGAAGAATTTTCATGAAACTGCAATTTGCATTGACTCATAAAACCTTCATTTTTTCACAAAAATAAATGTAGGCTACTCCCAATGTTTTACTTTTACTTTATTTGTTTATTTGGACAGGACAATGCATATTAATGGACGTAAATACACCGGATATAGCACAGTTGCTAATTGTCATCCGCAGTCCTCACAAGAAACACAGGACAGGCAAACAGTGGAATCCATTTACATAACATTACATAGGGAACACAGCATAAAAAAAGAAATACACCTAAAATAATCATGAATGCTTGCAGCTTTGGTTTTCAAGCAACCATTTTTTCAGATTGAATTTAAAAGATGGAAATGTAGCACAATCCCTTATACGCAGAGGAAGGCCATTCCATGCTACACAACCCTGTACTGAGAGGACATTTTGGCACTAGCCCCTCCTATAGGGACACAACGGTTTAATGTTTGTCTTTAGTTCAATGTTTGTTTTGTAAACGCCATTGACAATGAAGGGAAAATGTACGTCATAATGTTTGTTTTACATCACCTAATTAACATTAGTTTGACTTTAATATATTAGCGCCCCTCACTTCACATGGGTGTGATATTTTTGTCTATGTAAGCTCATGTGTAGAATCTTTTTCGGCCAATAGCAAATAGCCGATCTACCAGCTCACAATACGTCGCGATGCAACTCATTGTGAGCTTGTAGATCTGCTATTTTGTACACATTCCATACATGGGCCATTCTGCAATATGAGTACTTTTACTTTTAGTACTTCAAGTACATTTTGATGCCAATACGGTTGTACTTTTACTCGAGCACACTTAGAATACGATACTTATACCTGTAACGGAGTACGTCTACATTGCAGTATTTATACTTTTACTTAACCCATTGAGACCTGACTGACACTAGATTCTACAAATGTCTTCTAAATTCTTAAAGTTTTCAGAAACCTGTGTTTCTATGTCAGTGGTTCTCAAACCTTTTTCATGTCAAGAACCCCCAGAATTATCTGTATTTGGCCGCGGGCCCCCATCTGGAAATATGTGGTTCCATTTTGGGAACTGCAGCATCGCAGGCGTGCATTAATGACGTTAAACCACCCCCTCTCGTGTAATATTGATTCATTATTTAATCGGTTTTCACCAGCAAAGAAATTAAATAAATTAAAGGGTGTAAAAATTCATCATAGAGTTCAATATTTATCAAACGTTTCTAGTAGGCCTACCTCTAGCCTAGAACAAAAGCAAATATGATGTCAAATCTAAGTAAAAGTAAACTTTATTTCTACATTTAATCTGTGCACTCATCTCATTCAGTAGTCATTCAGTTGTGAAAACAGACACTTGGAAAAGAGTATAGGCTATTTATTGATTGATTGAATACTTTATTAACAGGCTTTGGGCCAAGCCCCTATAGGGCCCTATAGGCTTGTTTCCATTGTGGTTCCTCTGTAAAATATCGGAATCAGTCAGAATCGGTATCGGCAGATATGACCCTGCAGATAATCAGAGGTGGGCTAACGGTCATAATTTCATAATCGTGCCACCCCTACGATAAAGTAGTGGTACCGGCAGTGTTGTTTTTGTCGACTAAAACTAAGACAATTTTTTTTATTCGCGACCTTTTTCTTCCGGTCATCACCCACAGCTTCCCGAAACGTATAAAAGGTTAACCCATGTTGACCTGGTTAACCCATGTTGACTTGGGAACCATTATACAAAATGTTTTCTAAATCCTGACAGTAATCTGAAAAACCCTATGTTTCAAACATGTTCACGTCAAGGACCCCCAAGATTATATGTAATTGGCCGCCGACCTCAATCTGAAAATAACAACAATCATTCTGAAAGAATATATATTCAAAGATTTGCGCCACATTTTCACGATTAACACATTTAGTACCGCGAGTGCCTTCAAAATAAAGGCTATAGAGTGCCAGAGTTGTCTGATCGCTTTTACTTTGAAAGCCATGAAACAGGAAACACTTGCCTAAAAAAGTTGACTTTACAAAGATACCTCACATCCCCGATCATCTTAATATATTGTTTTACGCTCCAAAAAGCGTTCATATTTTGTGGGAGAGACGGATGAGGAGCAGAAATGAAGCGCCAGCTTATCGCTCTATTCATCACCACGGAGAGCGCCCTGGATTAGGAGAGACGAGTCATTCTTTCCGCCTCGCTAACATGGGAGTCAATAACAAGCTAATAGTTGCACTGAGCGTTAGCATACGGCAAGCGAAAAGCAAAATGCCAAAAAAAAATAGGAAAATTCTGAATATTCTTGCGTCGCTGGGACGTCGCTAGGACGTCGCTAGGACGTCCTCACACGTCAGATGTACTAATATTTCGGGATCCTTATGACGTGCTCACACGTGTTATGTTCTAATTGTGTTAAAAACAACAATAGCAGACCTACAAGCTTGTTGCGCGGCACCAAGTGCCGCGCTATGAGCTATGCGCTATGAGTCATGTTGATAGTGTCAGATTATGTGATTCCAGGACTTTAGTATCTACCACTTGTCATTGTCATCCTGGAATAGAATGAATGATCATTCGATTGTATGTTATATCATGTGTCATGATATGGGGAATATGTGGATTTATTACTATTACAACTAACCACTTCTTCCCTGTATGATTCCTCCTCATTATCCTCAGATGTGCATTTTGACCCAAGCATTTGCCACTAACAGGAACTAAAGGGTCCCCCCCCCCCTGTATGAGTCCTCATTCATCTATGGGCTTTTCCCCTGTATGAGTCCTCATGTGTGATTTTAGAACGCCACTCCGAGCAAAACCTTTACCACAGACGTTACAAGTAAAGGGCCTTTCCCCTGTATGAGTCATCATGTGTGATTTTAGATGAACACTCTGAGCAAAGCCTTTACCACACACGTTACAAGTAAAGGGCTTTCCCCCTGTATGAGTCCTCATGTGTGATTTTAGACCACCACTCTGAGCAAAGCCTTTACCACAGACGTTACAAGTAAAGGGTTTTTCCCCTGTATGAGTCCTCATGTGTGATTTTAGATCACCACTCTGTGTACAGCCTTTACCACACACGTTACAAGTAAAGGGCTTTTCCCCTGTATGAGTCCTCATGTGTGATTTTAGATGATGACTCTGAGCAAAGCCTTTACCACAGACGTTACAAGTAAAGGGCTTTTCCCCTGTATGAGTCATCATGTGTGTTTTTAGAACACCACTCCGAGCAAAGCCTTTACCACACACGTTACAAGTAAAGGGTTTTTCCCCTGTATGAGTCCTCATGTGTGATTTCAGTTCACCACTATGTGTACAGCCTTTACCACAGACGTTACAAGTAATGGGCTTTTCCCCTGTATGAGTCCTCATGTGTGTTTTTACATCACTACGCTGAATAAAACCTTTACCACAAACTGTACAAGTGAAGGGTTTTTCCCCTGTATGAAATCTTGTGTGCATCGTCAGATGATACGTCCGATTAAAACATTTGCCACAGTCTGTACAACTAAAGCGTTTCTTCTCTGTGTGGCTCCTCATGGAGTGAGTTTGTTTTGATGATTTCAGGTCCTTGGACAGCTTGCTGCTCAAAGACAATCTTTGTCCTTCCACATTCGTCTTGTGTGATTTCAGTGTGTTTAAAGTTGACTGAACTTCACTGGGCTCCTGCCACTCATCACTGTCTTCAGTGTCAGATTCAGAACAGTGTGAAGAGAGGAGCTGGTCGTCACTAGTTGGTTGTGATTTTCCACAGTCCTCTAGATCAGCTTGTGTTTTCATGTGTTGAGTTGAGGTGCCGGCTACAGGCTCTGTCTCTCCGTTTTCATCATCATGAACATCTTCACTTTTCACTGCTTGTAATGTCAATGTTGACCCATCAGCCTCCACTGGTCTTTGAAGTATCTCCTCTTGTTCCTCTTTAATCTGTGGTGGTTGTGGTTCCTCCTGGACCAGACTGGAGCTCCTCTCCTGTTGTTCAGTAAAAACCTCCTCTTTACACACAGGGAGGTGCGAGACGGCTAGAAAAAAAGAGAAAAACATTTAATGCATTTTTGGAGGAACATCATCTTCTCCATTTCTAATCAAAAAGAAAAGGAAACTGTAAACAATTGACACAAACTCAAACTGGTTGTTGAAAGTTTCAACAAACATGTTCCAATAATACAATGATGTTTGAGTGTGTCATACAGTACATATAGTGTGTAGTGGTGACTACAGGTCTTAATCTTTAGTTGATGCATGATTTGTATAAATGCAATAATATCAAACAATTACAATTTCTAAAAAGAAATACCATTTTTATTAAGACTCCCACCCGTGGGTCCTGGGACCCACTGCAGACCTAACATCACTGTTGTACATTCCGTTTCCTAGACGGGCTCTCTACCCATTCAGTTATGGCTGTCCCTCTCTAAGGAAGGACAACATCAGTCACTAGAACCAGGGATGGGTGTTTTCTGTGTATCTACGATGGTTAAAATGGAGTTTGAAGTTACAATGGGCTGGTCTGATAATATAATATATAATATAAAATATCTAAATACTGAATCGAGCAAATTAAAAACTGTCCAGAGTGTTCACAAAAAGCCAGAGTAGACGATAACATTAGCCACAATTATTTTGAAAGTGAAATATCCCTTTATGTAAGTAGGTAAATAAAACAGCACATACCTATACGGTACAACTTTACTACAGGTTGCATCTTCGCATCAAACTGTACACGTCTCTGGTCCACCTCTGGCTGTTCCTCTGACAACGTTGAATGTCTTTTGGAGGCCATCTCTCTAGATACAGTAGACCTCTCCCTGTTGTGCTCTGTGGAAATCACCAGTAGAAACAACTTGTACTTGTAATCATTCAATAAGGTTTTACTGAACAACTGAACAACCAGGAGTAGTCTGGTGACCACCGGAGAGACGCGTGACAGCCGGAATGTAGACGGCACCCGGGAGCAGTATGGGTCAGTATGTGTCTTCCGTGAGGAGGAAGCCCAACAAACCCACGGTGAGGCCTTTAGGAGGGCCATTCAGGCTGCAAGCGGAGTCTGCAGCACCACCGTTGTCCAGGTGGAGCCTGCAGCACCACCGTTGCCCAGGTGGAGCCTGCAGCACCACCGTTCCCCGGGTGGAGCCTGCAGCACCATTGTGGCTCAAGAATCCACCACTCCTGAATGAAGTGTCTGGTTAATCGCTATACATGATTATGGGTTCAAACCTGTTGGGGTATACTTTCGTAGCGCTTTCGTAGCGCAGCACAAACATGCTGTGTATCCGTCTGTCTTTTGGGGGAACATGAGTTACCAAACTATATATTTATCGTTAGTTGCTGAATGACCCTTTAGTCTCGTTAGAATGAAAGAACGAAAATACATCACATAGATCCTCAGTGATGTATCGCAAGGTCATCGGGGTTCAGGGTCTCGCGAACATCATACCCCTCACTCGGGTGACCCAGCCGAGTGAGCCGAGTAAGTCCCGACTTACGTCCCAGTAGCTACCCTCGATCTAGACTAGAACTCAGCTATGCTTTCTATGGCATAGGCAGCTCCCGGCAGTATCCGCCAGGAGAAACTAGACTGCAGGACATGAGACTAATTAATTAGAGCGACAGACACGAGAGTGTGTGTGTACGTGTCTGCGTCAATTTAACAAAGGTGCAGACGATCAGAAATCAGTAGAGAGAGACCGACGTTTGCGCTACTGTATGCCGAATTGAAGTGGACTCTGCCCCAGACTTTTTTTTCTCCCTGGAAATAAAAACGTCTGGGTTTCCGAGGCTACCCTCGATCAGACCCACTAGGGAAAGACCAGGTGGAGGGACTAGGCTCTGTGGGTTGACTCCAGTCCGGGCCCCTCCTAAGTCTCACCAGGTCCACTCCTGCTCTCACCACGAGTACAGCCAGGACCTGTGCGTTGGACCAGACTCCCAGCAACAGACACTTCATTCAGGAGTAGTGTGTAACCCACATGTGAAATTAGGGTATACTATATTAAATAAATAAGTCATTGAAATGCACAAGTAATTCATGACAGCAACATTGATAAATAAGGGTTAAAATGGTAATGGTTTCACAATGTTTAGAGTCAGCTGTAAAACTGTACATGTACAAAAAACAGCAACATCCCTTTAACACATTTATTACGGGAAGTGCCTTCAAAATAAAGGCTATAGAGTGCCAGAGTTGTCTGATCGCTTTTACTTTGAAAGCCATGAAACAGGAAACACATATTTTGCGGGAGAGACGGATGAGAAGCAGAAATGAAGCGCCAGCATATCGATCCATTCATCACCACGGAGAGCGCCCTGGATTAGGAGATACGAGTCATTCTTTCCGCCGCACTAACATGGGAGTCAATGACAAGCTAATAGTTGCACTGAGCGTTAGCATACGGCAAGCGAAAAGCGAAATGCCAAAAAAGAAAAAGGAAAAATTCGGAATATTCTTATCTCGCCCCGCGTCGCTGGGACGTCGCTAGGACGTCCTCACACGTCAATAGTACTAATATTTCGGGATCCTTATGACGTTCTCAGACGTCCTATGTATAGAATCTGTTAAGGGACAGGCAGGTGAAGTGACTTCCCCTTTAATGACACAGTGTGTGGGGGCTGCTCTACTGAAGCTGCGGTTCAGATGGAGAGAGAGAAGCAGACAGACAACGTCAGAACAGAAAGCTGCTAAACCGATTAAAAAGGAAGAAACCTGTGATAAAAACATTTTAATGTAAACATTAGAACAGTGACACACACGTGTTGGTCAGACTTGGGAGCACAACCTGCTGGGTTTGTTTTGAGTTTGTGCAGACCGAGTGTTTTGGTGAGTTTAAAAACAATGCATTGATTCATTGCACTAAACTTTGTGATTTAACTTTTACATGGAAACGTTTTGTATTATTTCATGAGTAAGAGTATATTGTGTATGCTTTTGATGATAAAATGTTGGTTTGTTCATGGTAAAACATGAGTACAGTTAAGGCAGCTCAGCTGGGCAGCCAGCTGCTGGCAGTAATAATCAACATCAATTTGGGTCTAGTTGTGCATACTGCAGCTAGTGCTAATTGACCCACAGTACTGTGTAATTTAGTGATTTGTTTTCTTTATGACCTGCTGTAGGCTACAGGTCAGGTTTTATGTCCCTGTTGGAACAACACAGTGATATGTTGGAGATCTGGATGGCGAGCTAGGAGCCCACACAGAACCTGATACAAGGAACCATTCTACATGCAAGTGTCCACTTTGCACGGTCAGACTACTTGAGCCACTCACTGCCAGAGCGGTAGGAGTGTTGGAGCTTGAATGTAATAATTGTATTATTTTTGGATTGAACAGTGCCAATTGCATTGAAGACACAAAGTGAACTGAAAAAGGACTGAGTTACAGCGTCACACGTTTTATTTATTTTTGGATGTTTTGGACTGAACAACTGAACTAAAAAAGGACTGAGTTACAGTGTCACGTACACTTCATTTTGAACAGAACAATTCATTTGAACTATAACCTGATCTAAGTAAATTTAGCTACTTCTAAATTAGGATTAAGGGAAATAAAAAGGGAAAGTGGAAAATAACTTACCTTAGGATACCTGTAGGATTTTGTTTTTGTTTTATAACAATGTTATTGTGTGTTGTATGTGTTGTATGTCTTTGTCTTTGTCTTATTGATTAAAAAGTTTTCCGGCTTTACATTTAAAGTAAGTGGTCTCTGGACTGATATTTTATTGTTCCCCACTCATTAGAACCTAGAACTAGTCCAGTGGTTAACCTCTGTGATACAGGTGCTACAAGTGGATTCTGAGAATAATACTAATACAAATATAAATTTGTTTTACCTGAGAGAGTATCGCACCACATCTTCCTACGTAGTAATGTTAAAGTTGACTCACCAGTCTCCTCTTCCTGTTCTTCTTTAATCTGTGGAGGGTGTGGTTCCTCCAGGACCAGACTGGATCTCCTCTCCTCATATTCAGATGAAACCTCTTTACACACAGACAGGAGGAGGGGAGAGAAGGTAGCATCAGCAGAGCAACTCAAAGATGACATTTATTCTCCTATTTGTTTTGTCAGGATAACCCTCGTTTCAAAAAATAAGTGTCTCGAGTCTCTTCACAACGCTTCGCAGAGCAAGGCGTTGTGAATACAGCCTGACATCGGTCTCACCGATGTATCCGTCATTTTAGGCGCCAATGCCCGATATCAGACATTATTTCACTGATGTGGCCAAAGGCTTTTTTTATTGTCATTAATGTAACCTACACATGTAAAATGAGGCACCCTCATGAAACACGCTCTTTTGGTTTGATATTAATTCATTTCTAACAGCTGCAGAGAATGGATTTAAAAGGCACTGTGTGCGTCGTGCCTGTGACTCTGGAGCCTAGGCTGCAGCAGAAAACTCTGCCCTGCGAGTGACTGTCATAATTGGAAGTCCAGCTGTCATTCCCCTCGCCCTGAGAAAATGTCGTTTGTGTACAGGCCCGTGAAAATATATGAGAGATGTTTGAAAAGATGAGACATATTTGAATAAACAAGCGTTTCCTGCCAGAACTTTTACATGGATAACTAGAGGTCAATATCTCACTCCACGTCTTTGGACATATTTATTGGGCGAGTACAAACGGAGCGCGGAGCACATTTATTGAAAAGTTTTCCAGCACAGGATGAAATCCTCTACGCCAGACTCATAAACAGACATAATATACATCAATTGAGTGTAAAATCTGACCCAAATTTGATTGTTGGTTTTGTAGTACACCCACGTCGCCACGGCATTTATAAAGTGATCGCAAACAGCCGATCCTTCCATAATTTCGTTCCGACGTTAATAAATGTGACGGCTGCGAACACCTGCATGAATTAAATAAAGCTGTAGGCCTACCCTGTCTGTTTCCCTCTCACCTCGCTTGCCTTGCTGTCATGTCCACGCACACATGCACGCACGCACGCACCTCAAGGCTACATGACACATCGCATCGCCATGAATGGAATACGTTTGTTGGCTAGGCCTATATTAATTTTACCCATTCGTGCGCAGTGCACGGCGAAGGCGATCAGTGAGACTGCGCACTGCTGTGATAAGTGTTGTGGGTGAGTGATGCCTGCATGAGAGATAGGCTACTACAATGTCGTCAAGGCAGTCATAATCAACATTTATGGAGTGATTTGATCATTGATGAACGAATCATAAACATATGGATGAAGGCTTGCATGTGTGCTGGTATGTGCTGGCGACGCACACCGCGGTCCCGACCTCCCGACTCCCGCTTTTATCTGAACTGTCAAAGCACTTATTTAAATGGTGAATGATTAAGCCCTTTACACCTATATGTAATCAGTGGGACGGAACCAATAGGTGTCATAGCACCACCCCCCCCTCAGCTCAGCATATAAGGTAGCCGGCCAGGCATAGGGAATAGGCGGTGTTTTACCCAGGTTGTTTCCTGTTCCAGTCAGGCTGTTGAGTGGCGTTTGTTTGTGCTCGTAGCATCGAGGTAAGCTCTTGGTTTTACTAATATAGGGTTACCTGTCCCTAGGTTGATATGTCAACAACCTCCGGTTTATTTATGTTTATTTTTCTTCATCAGAAACTGTGGAGCTCTGAGTTAGCGACAGCCCTGTCAGTGTGCGTGTACAGTTCAGAGAAACCAAGGTAGGCTTGCTTCATAGTGCAACAGCACAAACAAGCTTTTAATTCATGTTGAACTGTCTTCCAGTTATTTATGCAAACCCTTGTCTCGTTGTTAGACGCAGAGGCAAGCGGCGAACGAGAGCCTGGCTAATGTGTGTGTCCGTGTGTGTACACAAGTCTTGAAGTAGCGGCGAACGAGAGCCTGGCTAATGTGTGTGTCCGTGTGTATACACAACAGTCTTTGAGGTAGGCTTGCGTCCGTATTGCAACAGTATAGCAGTTTTGCTTTTATGAGTGCGAGTCCTCATGATATGTTTGTTTGCACAGACGGTGTTCCGAAAGAAGCAATACACTGAGAAGAGCCTGACTAACGGGTGTCCGTTGTGTGCGTGTGTAAGCCTGCACACCGAGTCTAGAGGTAGGCTAGCGCCCAGATTGTGACAGTATAGCAGTCTTTGTCTTACGAATATAATGTGAGTCCTCATTATATGTTTATATTACACAGACGGTGTCCTGACCGAGCAAACACACTGTTTTATCAACCACCTGGAGTCCCTGACCACCTTAACAGGGTATGTGCTAGTCTGAATAAGCAGCAGTGCAAAGTACATTTAATGCACTTTATTGATTGCTGTATGATTGTTTGGCTACATCAGTGTTGTATTCAGAATCTGATTCTGAGTACAACCGGGAAAGCACTTTAGCTATATGGTCAATTGTGAGGCTAATCAAGGTTTATGTTCCATTACAGATTGGGCCTCATACTGTGAACCGCTGTTCTTTTTACCTTTTTTGTTTTGAATTCAAGTCTATGCTGCTATAGTTTTTATACTTTATCTTGTCGTATGATATCATATAGCCCAAGTGGCGTTTTAACACGGGTCCTCACTTTTATTACTTTAACCAAAGAGTTAACTAGTTAACCGCCAACGACGGATATATTGGTTTCAGGACTATTGCATAGTTTCACTCGAGGACTACTGTCCCTTTTACAGTGCAGTGTTCTTTTGGGCTTTTAGCCTTTACTATTAATTTGCAGTGTTTTAATGCCAACCATATTTGGCTCAGAGTGATGGTGTGCTTATTTGCAGTGATTTATCTTGTGTTTATGGACCTAGGAAAGGAGTGTAAACTAATGCAATTGATCCGATTCTTTATCTGTTTGGTGGATGACTTGATAATCTTCTAATGTCAATACTATGAATAGTGAATCTACGTTTTAAAGGAAATGTCAATACTATGAATAGTGAATCTACGTTTTAAAGGAAATGTCAATACTATGAATAGTGAATCTACGTTTTAAAGGAAATGTCAATACTATGAATAGTGAATCTACGTTTTAAAGGAAATGTCAATACTATGAATAGTGAATCTACGTTTTAAAGGAAATGTCAATACTATGAATTTTCTCTGAATAAAGTTATATTCCATGAAGCAACCGACAGTTATTGTTCACTCAAACTGAACACTTACCTTGTATATTCCGGGTCTCCCACCCTGTAATTGGGAGTGGCGTAGTAATACTGTGACATTAGGAGTACGTAGCGACTCCACTTGGTTACATATAGCCTACAATTGCAAATAGGCAAGCTGTATGCTTGTCATTGTCACTTGGAAATAAAGGTGTGCAGTCCATTTATGCCTAAATATTTGTTTTATAATATCAGTGATTATATAGGCTTCTGATGTCACACTCATGCGCTCCCAAATCATCTCACCAGTGCGCTCGCATAACAAGGCCAGTAAAGCACTGTTTGATTAAGCACAAACTAATACATTGTAAACATGTTATATTGTTTTAAATTATTGCGTGATTTTAATTGCTTGCATATAATTTACATGCATATACATACAGTTTTATATTAACATTTTAGGAGTGAATACATAATGCTTAGATGCCTGTGACAGCATGTCAGTAGTTCAGACAATGCTGCTCCGCTTGTGTACGACAAAAAAAAAAACAGGTGAGGACAAAGCGTACGACAGCTCCCGACCCAACATGATTTTTGTCCTGGCACACGTTCAGGTTAAAGGTTTTGCGGAAATGGTAAATGCCTGAGATAGTATCGCACCACATCTTCCTACGTAGTAATGTCAAAGTTGACTCACCAGTCTCCTCTTCCTGTTCCTCTTTAATCTGTGGAGGTTGTGGTTCCTCCAGGACCAGACTGGATCTCCTCTCCTGATGTTGTGGAGATTGTGGTTCCTCCTGGACCAGACTGGATCTCCTCTCCTCATATTCAGATGAAACCTCTTTACACACAGACAGGAGGAGGGGAGAGAAGGTAGCATCAGCAGAGCAAGTCAAAATGCTTTTGTCAACTCAAAGATTATTCTCCTATTTGTTTTGTCAGGATAACCATCGTTTAAAAAATGAGTGTCTCGAGTCTCTTCTCAACGCCTCGCAGAGCACGGTGTTGAGTAGAGCTCGACATCAGTCTCACCGATGTATCCGTCATTCTTGGCGCCGATGCCCGACATTATTTCACCGATGTGGCGGAAGTCTTTTTTTTATCATCATTAATGTAATCTACCCTTCCTCACCCAACCACCCCTTTTCCCCCTCACTGTATATTTCCCTTTTTACTTCCTTTATGATGAATTCCTGTTCTGTTAAATAGAAGTGTATATTTGTACGTCTCCAAATGTTTTGATGAATTGAACAAGGTGGACCCTGTTGTAAACAAGTGTAATGCTTTTATTGGGTCGTCCACTCACAGTTAACAGTTTTTGTATTGAGTTGTGCTTGAAATGTACTGTAATTCTGTAAACAGTTAATACATACTTCAATAAAAAAATAATGTAATACGCCCTTATGAAACGCGCTCTTTCAGTTTGATAATTATCAATTTCTTACAGCTGCGGAGAATGGATTTAAAAGGCACTGCACGCGCCGTGCCTGTGACTCTGACCATTTATGCCAAATATCTTCATAGCTAAACATGATTATGGGTTCAAACTTATTGTGCTATACTTATGTAGCGGCACAAGCAGAAACAACATGCTGTGTGTCTGTCTGTCTGTCTTTTGGGGGACCATGAGTTACCAAACTATATTTTTATCGTTACAGTTGCTGAATGACCCTTTAGTCTTGTTAGAATAATACTAATAAAATATGAATTTGTTTTACCTGAGAGAGTATTGCACCACATCTTCCTACGTAGTAATGTCAATGTTGACTTAGCCTGGAACTCACCTATGCTATCTATGGCATAGGCAGCTCCCGGCAGGATCCGCCGGGAGAAACTGTGCGCAGCTGCTGGACATGAGACTAATTAATTAGAGCGACAGAGAGAGAGAGGAGTGGGTGTGTGTGTGTGTGTACGGGTGTGCGTGTGTGTGCATCGATTTAACAAAAGGTGCAGACGATCAGAAATCAGCAGAGAGTGATCGACGTTTGCGCTACTCTATGCCGAATTGAAGTGGACTCTGCCCCAGACTTTTCTTTTCTCCATGGAAATAAAAACGTCTGGGTTTCCGAGGCTAAAGTTGACTCACCAGTCTCCTCTTCCTGTTCCTCTTTAATCTGTGGAGGGTGTGGTTCCTCCTGGACCAGACTGGATCTCCTCTCCTGATGTTGTGGAGGTTGTGGTTCCTCCTGGACCAGACTGGATCTCCTCTCCTGATGTTGTGGTTCCTCCTGGACCAGACTGGATCTCCTCTCCTGATGTTGTGGAGGTTGTGGTTCCTCCTGGAACAGACTGGATCTCCTCTCCCCGTATTCAGTTGAAACCTCTTTACACACAGACAGGAGGAGGGGAGAGAAGGTAGCATCAGCAGAGCAACTCAAAGTGCTTTTGTCAACTGAAAGATGACATTTATTCTCCTATTCGTTTGGTCAGGATAACCATCGTTTAAAAAATGTCTCGAGTCTCTTCACAACGCCTCGCAGAGCAAGGTGTTGTGAGTAGAGCCCGACATCAGTCTCACCGATGGTACTCACCGTGAGTTAGCTGGTGTGTATTTTTATTTTAGCACAACTAATCTCAGATTTGGGCAGTAAGTCTTAGAGCCTAGAGAGCCATTTGCTGTCATCTCCACTTCCTGCTTTTTCAAATGAATGTAATTTATTCTCCAAACCACTTGAAAAGTACTTCCAGTCCTACCTTGGCATGTGCCAAAACTGACCCACTAGGCATTGACAGCCTCCTTTTTCTACATCGCCTATAATTGGCCATTAACTGGTATGTGCCAAATTCAATTCAATATCAGTCCAAAAGGGGCTAGCATTGCTGCATCCCGCGTTGTGTAATAAAAGGCATTTTTATACGAGCTGTATTTTTGTGGCACTGGGTGTGTTTGATATAGGCATGCTGACCGCACTGCCAATACAGACAAATAGGCGAGTGCGCTCTCGGTGTGCAACTGTGAATTTCCCAAACGAACCCCGTTTAAGAAAAGTAGTCGGGGTGCTAGGATTACAAATGCTTTTTATTAAACAACGCGGGATGCAGCAATGCTAATCGCTGTCCCAGCAAATACCCATGGCACATGTGGTGAGGACTTTATATTTGAAATCTGAATGTTTATGTACAGTTTTCCATGTAAATGTAGCGATTGTGTAAAACTGGCTTCAGTTGCGTCATGACAAGTGTTGGAGCCAGTTTTGTTTTATTTATTTGTTCACCTCTTTCACTTTCGTTTTCATTTTCATATACCGGTATATCAAATATTGTTTTGGAAAAGTTATAATTTGGATTAATAGAAGCCCCCACCTTTAATTAGAAACTTAAAGGACCACTTCGCCACTATTAAACTTTTTCTGTGTGTTTTTTATCATTAGCATATATGCTAAAACACCCCGGTATATTATCATTGGTGGTCTGTAGCTCCGTGGGGGCACTTTCAAAGCTGTCTACCACCTACGTATTTGTCCCAAAGTGACGTAGGTGGTAGACCCTCGGTAGGCTATCAGAAACTACAAGGGACTGGACAGGTAGGCTTGCCGTAGCTAGCCTAGCCGCGAAGGACACGGTCCCTCGCTATACACAACAACCACCACAACAAACGAAAACAACGAGTCAGTATGGCTACTCCATGGGAGTCTTTGGACGAGATAAATTTAAATACATATTATTGGCAGAATCTGCGTTAGGGTCGTTATATTATGAACCAGAAATATACGGAGGAAGGAATGCATTGACGGGGACAATGTGGATGTGTGGATTGATGCCTGCTGGAGCGACCTAGCTAGTAGCTATAAGCTTTCCCTGGACCAGTACGTCACACACAAACTTTTCTGCCCAGAAAAAGCCCAGATAGTGTTGACTGTTTTACTGGGAAGTGGGAACATGCGTTCAGGATGCCTCAACTAAACTGGAAGTTGCCCGATGGACCAAGAGGGACATTCAGATTGAAGTAAGTGTTCAATGTATTTACAGCTTATGTGTTGTGCGTGTCGCCACACCGTATTGTTTACATAAGTGTCAGAGGCTAGGCACGGCTTCAGTTTACACCTTTTCGGTGTTCATTCAACCATTCAATAATAAACTGTATGGCATGCCATCTGAAGCAATGTATTAGTTAGCCATGGGCATGGCTCACATGACGCTCTAGAGTCTAGCCCCACATGTGCCCTCTCCCTACACTCATTCTGAGCGTTAGTATGTTTCAGGACTAGCAATGTAAACATTCAAGTGTTATACCTGTGTCCATTCACTTCACTAGGTCAGCCCAGATGGGTACAGAATGCTGATGAAGCTGAAAACGTCTTTGATGGACTGATGGTGAGCCATACATACTCAACTCAAACTTTATACATAAAGCACATTACTGTATTTGCTGTATTTTGTTTGGCCCCCTAGAAACAAACAATTTGTAAATCAAAATAAACAATTTGTATAGCACCTTTCATGACATGCAGCTCAAAGTGCTTTACAGAACAATGGTGAAAAAAATTAACGCAAGGCATAAAACATTGAAATGGCAGTAATGCAATAGTGAGGACATGAATAAATCTAAAAGCAAGAGTCAGTGTATAAGTAAGTCTTGTGCTGTGCTTTAAAAATGTCTAGAGGCTGCCTGTCAAAGGTACAGTGGGAGTTTGTTCCACGCCATCGGCCCGTAGAAGCTGAAAACTGCTTCACTGTGTTTTTTTGTTGCCATTCGGTAGGCACATCGAGCAGACCAGCTGTGTGGACCTGAGGGGGTGGTTTGGGACATATCTAGGCAGGCAGTCATGTAGGTCAGAAGGTCACAGATGCGAGACCATTGAGAGCTTTATAAACAAGTAAAATAATTGTAAAATCAATCCTAAAAACCGGAAGCCAATGCTGTGACACTTAGTTTTAGTTAAAACTCTGGTTGCCGCAAATTGTAATCTGTCAGTTGTTTTCTTTGGCAGTCCAGAATAAAGTGCATTGCAGTAATCAAGCCCAGAAAAATCATCTAGATGCATCATACAATATTTCTAAAGGTGAAAAAAGGCAATCTTGGTATTGGTAACATGATTGTGTGAATTAAATTCAATTCAGAATAATGACCCCCAAGTTCTTTACTGTACTGTTACTTTCTACAGTCAGGTTGCCAAGTCTGCTTATTATTATGATTGATATGTGATACTCAGTTGTAGCCTACCTACTAATTTGGTCAGTATTGTATCACATGAAACATACTGTACATAGCCTACACACCCCACCTATTCCATTCCAGTAATCCTTGAGTGCTTTCACCATTACTGACTCTACGTCTTCTCTCACCACAGCATGTGCGTCTGCTCCTGTCCTGTCCTGTCTCTTGTCCTGGCCAGAAGCAGCTCCAGCGATGTGTCATCATGAAGAAAGCATGAAAAACCACCTGCCTCAGTGACCTATGACTATATCTAGTTTCTTAGTTTCCAGTTCAACCATAGACCCCCGTTTTTATATATATCTGTAGATTTATGTAAATCAGTACTATTAAAAGATAGTTGATTTGATGTCAAGTTTGTTTTTATGTTATCTCATGTAGGCGTATGGTATTTATACATTTTGACCAATTCCTAATACTCGTTGAGGCTCAAACTGTCATGATATTGCATCCAAGGCCACCGTGATACAAATCATTCACATGTCTGTTTATACAAACAAGACCACAATGGAAATAAGTGTGACTTTATGTCAGTGAATGTGTTTTATTGTACTGTAACATAAGGTTTAAAAAACAAGGCCACACAGGCAAAGTTTGTCCTCCTACTCAGATTACAAAAATCGGACAGTGCAAGAATCCCAGAAGAAGGATCTAGTAAAAGTCCAGAATTAAAAATGTACTTCAGTAAAAGCACAACAATATTGGTAAAGGCTTAGGAGTAGTACATGTCTAATATTTGAAAATGAGATCAATTGATTGATTTATCAATCCAGATTGTGTTCAATAGCAACATACAAAGTAAATTGTATCTATATAATATACTGTATACTTGGGAGTTCCTTGAAAGCCACTTCTTCATCTCTTGAGTCGAAGACAGACACCGAGACCTCAGCTCCTGCAATAAATAAAGTATTATGCAATTATGGGCCTCTGA
Organism: Protomyctophum parallelum; assembly: GCF_964188405.1. Classification (NCBI taxonomy): domain Eukaryota; kingdom Metazoa; phylum Chordata; class Actinopteri; order Myctophiformes; family Myctophidae; genus Protomyctophum; species Protomyctophum parallelum. Next base: position 101,974,060 of record NC_139697.1, on the reverse strand, counting down.
CCAATCATGAGACAATAATATGGTAACAATAAGGTTTTTCATTTTAGCAAAAATAAATAAAAATAGCAAATGGTGCCAACTCCACCAAGTGACGCACTGAGCTTGTATATCTGATATTTCTGAATAGCCAATGCAAATAGGCTACAGATGCTTTCCCAGTTTTAAATGCTTTTATGTTTGGTTTGTAGTTTGCAGCTTGATATGGAAAAATGTAACTGTATCAGAGACACTCGGTATGTCAAATTAATGTATAGACGTCACAACAAAAACCACGTGTAACAACAACCATGTATTTAGAAAGGAAATGCATGTGGTCTCCTCCTGTAATGCAATCGCCATCCATTATGTACACAGCATTGCAGCTTTAGTTTACGTCGACATACCTCTGTTCTGCAACTTCTGCTTCGATGATGATGATGTTCCGCGTCAATTCTTCCATTAGATTGCGGTCGAACTGGAAGATATCTGCGTTGGTGAAATGTCCACTGCACACCCACAGAGTTTCGAGTACAGCTGGGATTGCATCTGTACTTCATAACAAATAATAAGCCAGTCCGACGCTGCGCACGTTCGAAATCACTACTATTACGCTACTTACTTACTACCAGAGACTACTAACTACTATACCACCACTACTGCTGTTACTATTACTACCGCTAAATATTAGCTATTATTATTACTTCTATCGCTTTCAACAACAAACACGAGAAACTTTCAGCTTCCTCCTGGGGGGCTGCCTCACTGTCTCCCAGTGCCGGTCTGTCTGTCGCGCAATGCACTGTGGGTATTGTAGGAAATGATATTACCGTGCCTCAGCTCATTACATGACTTGTTCTCCGCAGCGGTTTTATCAAATCTAAAAATTATTTTTGTTTTCATGAACGGATATCATACTAAAGCATGACAAAGGCCATGTAATAGTGGCGAAGTGATCCTTTAAGTAGGCCTACGTCATGTCAATTTAGTGAGCCTCTTTGCACTTCCTTTATAATGTATCCCCTTCAAAGTAAAACCTCCTCTGCAGTGATTCTGGAACAGTGAATTGTAACTTGTATTTTATTTTGAAAGGCTCAGTGGGGGAGGAAGTGGGGTAGCCTGTTTAAGGTCTCTTGACATGCCTTTTGAGAACAATGGAAAATGTTTGGTGAAGCTGGGAAGGCATACAGTTTTTGATCTTATTTCATACCTTACTAGCATACTAATTTATTTTATTTCTTATTTATTTTGGAGCTATTCATTTGATCTTTTCAGTTTGATTATTCAAGTAGACTTCCCAGCTAACATGTCCATGTGGGCACCATATGGGGTGCATGTGTGTGTATGGGTACCAAGTGGGCATGGGCTAGAACTGGGCAATTATACTGGGTTCCAGGTAGGTTCTATGTGGGCTAAGTGGGCATGGGCTTGAACTGGGCAAATATTGTGGGTTCGATATGGGTTACAAATGGGCCAAGTGGGCATGGGTTAGAACTGGTCACCATGTATGGGTCCCTTGTGGGATATATATGGGCTAAGTGGGCATGGGTTAGAACTGGGCACGCATGTCTGTGTCCCATATGGGTTACGTATGGGCTAAGTGGGCATGGGTTAGAACTGGTCACCCATGTCTGGGTCCTATATAGGTTATGTATGGGCTAAGTGCGCATGGGTAAGAACTGGGCATCCACACCTGGGTCCCTTGTGGGTTATTAATGGGCTAAGTGGGCATGGGTTAGAACAGGTCACCAACACCTGGGTCCCATATGGGTTTATATGGGCTAAGTGGGCATGGGTTAGCACTGGTCACCCATGCATGGGTCCTATATAGGTTATTTATGGGCTAAGTGGGCATGGGTTAGCACTGGTCACCCATGTATGGGTCCTATATAGGTTATTTATGGGCTTAGTGGGCAAGGGTTAGCACTGGTCACCCATGTATGGGTCCCTTGTGGGATATATATGGGCTAAGTGGGCGTGGGTTAGAACTGGTCATCCACACCTGGGTCCCTTGTGGGTTATTAATGGGCTAAGTGGGCATGGGTTAGAACAGGTCACCAACACCTGGGTCCCATATGGGTTTATATGGGCTAAGTGGGCATGGGTTAGCACTGGTCACCCATGTATGGGTCCTATATAGGTTATTTATGGGCTAAGTGGGCATGGGTTAGTACTGGTCACCCATGTATGGGTCCTATATAGGTTATTTATGGGCTTAGTGGGCAAGGGTTAGCACTGGTCACCCATGTATGGGTCCCTTGTGGGATATATATGGGCTAAGTGGGCGTGGGTTAGAACTGGTCATCCATATATGGGCCTCTTGTGGGATATATATGGGCTAAGTGTGCATGGGTTAGAACTGGTCAACCATTTCTGGGTCCTATATAGGTTATTTATGGGGTTAGTGGGCATGGGTTAGAACTGGTCACCTATGTATGGGTCCCTTGTGGGATATATATTGGCTAAGTGGGCATGGGTTAGAACTGGTCATCCATATCTGGGTCTCTTGTAGGATATATATGGTCTAAGTGTGCGTGGGTTAGAACTGGTCACCCATGTCTGGGTCCTATATAGGTTATGTATGGGCTAAGTGTGCATGGGTAAGAACTGGGCATCCACACCTGGGTCCCTTGTGGGTTATATATGGGCTAAGTTGGCAAGGGTTAGAACAGGTCACCAACACCTGGGTCCCTTATGGGTTTATATGGGCTAAGTGGGCATGGGTTAGAACTGGTCACCCATGTATGGGTCCTATATAGGTTATTTATGGGCTTAGTGGGCAAGGGTTAGAACTGGTCATCCATATCTGGGTATCTTGTGGGATATATATGGGCTAAGTGTGCGTGGGTTAGAACTGGTCACCAATGTCTGGGTCCTATATAGGTTATGTATGGGCTAAGTGGGCATGGGTTAGAACTGGTCACCCATGTTTGTGTCCTATGTAGGTTATGTATGGGCTAAGTGGGCATGGGCTAGACCATGTCACCCACCCATGTCTGGGTCGTGTATAGGTTTCGTATTGGTATATGTAGTAACAAATAGTAACAGTTAGAACATATATTGGTAAAGAACTGCAGAAAGTATGCAATTGACAGCAAGCTATCATAAAGGAAATCTGTACCAGCTTTTTCTTGAATGCAATGGTAAGTTACAATAAGTGCACGTGGTCCTTTGATGATCTTGGATGTGAACAACAGTGTTCACAGATGGATATGGATGGACGGACAAATAGAGAGAGAGGACCTGGCCATCGTATAACATTTATAAAATTGTGTTGCAGATGGAAGCTTTTCATTAGCTTGCTTGAGCTTGTAGATCTGATATTTTGAGCAAATTGGCTGGATGTTTCCCTATAGGGAGATAATTATGTATTAAATTATTATCTGAAGTAGGCAAACGCCAACTAGTGAAAAGCAGTACGGTGTGCGCGTCTATATTGTGTGCAGGACTACAGTGCCTATATCATTCCATCGAGTGATGTTGTAGAGAGAGAGAGAGAGAGAGAGGGTGTGTGTGTGTGTGTGTGTGTGTGTGTGTGTGTGTGTGTGTGTGTGTGTGTGTGTGAGTGAGTGAGAGAGAGAGTGTGAGAGAGAGATAAAGAGTGAGAGAGATTTTAAAGAGTTATTTACACTGCATACAGACCAGTACATGACCTCACCTAAGTTATATGCAAGCAAATTAGAAGGATAAAAACATAGAACACAGCGAGGCTCCAAAACCAGATCAGAAAGAGAAGAGCAGTTCTTCATCATCCCCCACTGTACACAATCCTCCCCCCAGTTTACACAGAAATCCTCAAGATTGTCCACCATTTTATAGTAGGTATACTTGTCCGGGACAAGTAATAAATCTTTCTGAAGTTCATTGAAAGTTTACTTATCAGGTGGACACGTTTGTAACAGATCATTGAAACCCCTCACATCCAATGGATCTCTGCCTCTCACTTTTTCAGTGACACACCTAGCAGCCAACAATATTGTTTGACATTATTGTCTGGCTTTCAATTGTGTGCCATTTGTGCTTCTCAAACATTGACTGTTCCCAGGAGGTTTTCAAAATTTCAGTCAAGCAATCATTTCAGGTCCGGCTTCCTTGCTGACAGAGAATGATGTCCATGTGAATCTTACTTCGGACAAGTGACTTGCCCGGACAAGTGAATAAGGGGAAATGTTCCTGTCCAAAGGACAAATGCCTCAAAAAGTAAATGTCAACCCTGTACCCTGAACTATGCCTTTAACAGTCCAGTCAGTATGAGCACAGGGTCCACACAGCCCACCTCCAGAGCCTGATTCCTTCAATTCGGCAAGATGGCTAGAGAGAGAGAGAGAATCCCATGCTAAGAGGGTGGGATTATGTCCATGTACATGCCTGTATGTCTGAGCACATAGATGGGAGATATGCTGGTTGTCATCAAACACTAACTATAGTCTATGGGCAGGGGTGAGCCGACGTCGGTAGCGCTATCCTGGTAGCCTAGTTTAGTTATTGGTGTTATGCCATACACAATCAGGCATAACACACACATTCTTATTACCCTGCAGTGTCACTTGTGATAAATGTATAATAATAACCACTCATTTAGTGATAAATAATAACCAGTAAGACAGAGGGTGAGAAAAGCGATGGTTCTAACTAGGGATGCACCGAAAATTCGGCCACCGGAAATATTCGGCCGAAAATGGCTAAAAATGTATTTTCGGCCTATTCGGTTTCGGCTCAAATAGGCCGAAAATATATCACCGAATAGTCAAAACACTGGGTCGGTATAAACACAACACGCGATTGTCTTGAACGTAACCAGAGCGCTCCGCATCTACCTCTCTCTCTCTCTCCCAACTTCAGTCTCCCCCCACACACACACACACACACACAGCGTCAAGTTGCTCTGTGCTGTGGCTGCGATGCGCTCTGTGAAATCTGCGAGCTCATCAACAGGTCCCAAAACATGGTATTTGTGAGCACCGCCACTGTCTATTCTTTTGTCGTATGACAAAAAAATGCTCCCCAATGTCTGAATCTGCAGGCAGACTACGACGAACACTAGCAGTAGCTTGCTCGTTAGCTCCTCAAATTTGTTCCACCTGTGTGTAATCTCAGCAGCGCATTGAAGTGGGCACAGGCAGGGCAAAAGCAGAACGTCCGTGAACGTTTTGCTTAACAATGATCAGTTGTTCAGTGCTGTTTAACTTTGGCAATATGTGATACTAGAGCCTAGAGAACATGCTAATATGGCTGCTAAATAAGAACGTTTTCCCCTATCAGCTAGCATGCTATTGTGTGTGTGTGTGTGTGTGTGTGTGTGTGTGTGTGTGTGTGTGTGTGTGTGTGTGTGTGTGTGTGCGTGTGCGTGCCCACACACTGTGTAGGACAGTGGTTCTCATGTGTGAGTTCCAGCTAAATTATAGATAGTTAGGAAGTAAACCAAGTGGGGGTCTGTAACAGAGTGCAAAAATGGAACCAAATAAACTAAAAATTTACATTGATTTTTACAATAGAAATACAAATAAATTGGGGTCCCAGAGATAGAAATGGGAAGAAAGACAGTCAGCTATACACAGTCAACATTACAGATTACAGTATCATTACAAGTACAAGGAATGGCAATGAAATCAAATTGTATTAAAAAGGGGGTAAAATATTAATTTTGAAGGAGTATTCATTTTTATTGTCTTTATTGTTAGTTACAACATGCCTACAATAACTTGAAGCATTTTTTTAAAGGTAATTGCAAAAAAGGTGCCATAATCCGATTAATCGTTTAAATAATCGCCCGATGAATCGATTATGAAAATCCATAATCATGTCTTTTGCCATAATCAGGTAGCTTTACAACAAAGCTGTATTCGGCTATTCGGTATTCGGTTTTCGGCCAACTGTTTCCTATATTCGGTATTCGGTTTCGGCCAAGAATTTCCCTTTCGGTGCATCCCTAGTTCTAACGCATGCCCACTTAGCCCATACATAACCTATATAGGACACAGACATGAGTGACCAGTTCTAACCCATGCCCACTTAGCCCATACATAACCTATATAGGACCCAGACATGCGTGACCAGTTCTAACCCATGCCCACTTAGCCCATACATAACCTATATAGGACCCAGACATGAGTGACCAGTTCTAACCCATGCTCACTTAGCCCATACATAACCTATATAGGACCCAGACATGAGTGACCAGTTCTAACCCAGGCCCACTTAGCCCATACAGAACCCATACAGGACCCAGACAAGGGTGACCAGTTTTGCCTTGCCAAAAATAACTGAACGTATAAAGGTTTAAGCATGGGATATGTTACGGCTACACGCGCCCACACACACACACACACACACACACACACACACACACACACACACACACACACACACACACACACACACACACACACACACACACACACACACACACACACACACACACAATTCTCTCTGTCTCTCTAATTAATTAGGAAAATCTGCTGCAGGCAAACATTGAACAAAATAACACATTCTTCTACATTCTCTAATTGTGTAAATATTTTGTTTAAATGCAATGTTAATTTATAATTGTACTCCTGAGAGTGTAACATGAAAGAGTTAACACTAGAAGGTCTGAGAGGTCATTTTGACAATTTTTTTTTAATATTTTAAAGTTAATCATCTTTGCCCAGGAAGGTTTCAGAAGGTTCCCCTTCCATGACCATCATCAACCATCACCATTCTATCATCTCAGAATTTTTCGACATCTGAAACATTTTCTAAATATGAATTTAAGCACATGCTAGTTTTGCCCTTTTTTCTTCAGACCTTCTAGTGATCTAGTATGGCCTAAATGTATATCCAGTATCCACAGTTTAATATTCAAACTTGTCATTATCATGGTTAAAATCAGCCAGCAATGCATGATATGGTTACCAGGTTTGATATATTAAAAAAATTCTCCCCCCAATAGGCCTATGTGTCTAAAATACTTTGAAATGGCAGGTGGTTTGGCAACCCAGGAAACTCCCAGAGTGCATTGCAAGGCACGCTTGGACCTTAACATAATGTGATTGGCTGTGTGGTCTGACTGTGTGACGTTGGGCGCAGTGATTGGCTCAACAGCATATCGAACATTTGCCCGCTCTTTCTTTCTTTCACTGCCCCGGCTGTCACTGTCGACATGCAAGAAAGTGAACCGGCGCGGCGTCACTATAATATAGGCTACTATATACTATATATATACCAGCGTTATGGACGAGGAAAGGCCGTGCCCGCAAAAAGACAAAGAAGACGTCGACCAGGGCTCAGGTCAGGTCTCGCAGCAGCAGCAGAAGCACGCCCGCCCGGAGAAGGGCCGACAAACCAGGAGACGTAATGTATGTAGGCAGCTACTGCTACAGGACATGCAGGTATAGAGCTAGCATGCTTCTATTCATTTGACTATCATTATTTTTGCGACGAGTACATCTACATTTAACTTCTGTTATCTGCTGTGCATTTTGATTCAATAACTAAAATGAGAGTTAGCTGCTGGCATTTGGAAGTGGCTATAAAGTGCTTGGGTAAGCTAACAACAGTAGTAATGTGATGTGTCCATGCATGCATGTGTGTCGGTCCAGAGACAAAAATGATTGATACTAGTACCACCAAATTAATAATAATAATACCTAGTAAAACGTTTTTAACAGTGTGGTCGTTAAAGGGTAAGACCACTTTTTTTTAGGTTTGGGTTGTGTAGTTACTTTGCCATGATGCAACTCCAAATGTGGACAAGAAATAAAAAATAACTGCTCCAGTGATTAGAAATTGATAATTCAAAATATGCTCCTCATTGACTTACATTGTATCTAAAACAGCTCTCAAAGTCACTCTTTTAGTATGTAAACAAACACAAACAAAGTTGATTCAGACAATATAGAGCATCACCAAAACTCATGCTGTTTTATTTTTTCATAAAAATGTTTTCTTCCTGTTGATTTTACTATTTGAAGATCTGGATCCAGATCCACGGATCCAGTCCGGGTTTTCTTCCCAATAAAATGGACAAATCAACAGGAAGAAAACATTTTTATGAAAAAATAAAACAGCATGAGTTTTGGTGATGCTCTATATTGTCTGAATCAACATTGTTTGTGTTTGTTTACGTACTAAAAGAGTGACTTTGAGAGCTGTTTTAGCTACAATGTAAGTCAATGAGGAGCAAATTTTGAATTATCAATTTCTAATCACTGGAGCAGTTATTTTTTATTTCTTGTCCACATTTGGAGTTGCATCATGGCAAAGTAACTACACAACCCAAACCTTAAAAAAAGTGGTCTTACCCTTTAAGCAGCTCAACCCTGAAACACAGCACATATCTATATATTTACAGGTCTGTTTCCAGTGCCCTGCCAGCACGCCAACGTGGGTCCCATGTGGTTTAGAGGTGGGCTACCTATGTGGTAGGTAAAACCTTTAGTTTTTAACAGTGTGGTCGTTAAGCAGCTCAACCCTGAAACACAGCACATATCTATATATTTACAGGTCTGTTTCCAGTGCCCTGCCAGCACGCCAACGTGGGTCCCATGTGGTTTAGAGGTGGGCTACCTATGTGGTAGACCTAGAATGCCTGTGATCATTTAAGTATACTTCGTAAATGTTCATGTATCAGAGGCATACAACGGTCCCACTTACTTTCTGGTCGGGTTCCATATTGGCGGCCTAAATGTGATAAATGCTCAGTTTGTACTCACCTATTAAATAATTCCAAAGACGTGGAGTGAAATATGGTCCTCTAATTTTATATCCATGTGAAAGTTCTGGCACAAAACGTGTATTTAGTCAATTATCTCCACTTTTTCAAGAAATGCACACGGACATCTTTCTCTCCGGGCGAGGGGGGGCCGGAATGATCGATTACCGTTTACCGCAGACGTCATCATAAAACTCACTCCACGTCTTTGGAATTATTTAATGGGTGAGTACAAACGGAGCATTTATCACATTTAGGCCGCGCATGTTAAAGTTCTACCACAAATCAAGGAGGGTGTACTATGGCTCTTGTATGTGAAATACTGTACATACTGTATGTAACAACAAGAGCCGTTCTAGGGCTACCTATGTGGGAGCCAGGTGGGATAACCATAAGGTTCTCAAAGTCGGGTCCTTGACTGTATTGAGGGAGTTCCAGGGGGTCCCCAGCTAAATGATTGATAGTACAGGAACCAAATAGACCCTTACAGGTCTGTAACTGTCTGAGAGTGTAACACATGGAACCAAATGGACCCTGACAGGTCTTTAACTCTGAGTGTACAAATCTGTACACTCAGCGTTAAATTAACATTGATTTGACTATTTTTGAGTGGTGCAACCACTCCTATATAGACAGCTATGTGTGTCCCTGCGTCTGTCCCTGGCTGTCTGGCTGGCTGGCTGGGTCGGTCCGAGCAAGAAAGTAGCTTTTGGTTGGTTTTCACAACTGTTGCGCAGTTAACTGTATATATGATGATTTGGGGTGGTACAATGTAGGGCTGACCTTCGATCACAGTTTTGGAGATCGACGCTTCGACAAAAAAAATTATTTGATTGATCATAAAGTTAATGTGACTGTGAGTGTGCGTATACGCAGGCATGGGAAAAAGCAATGCGATTTCATATAGTTAAGTTACCTCATAGTTATGCTGCATGCGCTGTTGGTCGATGAAGAATTATAATCCAAGGTTTGTCAATCATATTATGGTTTGTGGTTGAAAGTAAACCATAATAAGTTAACTTTAAGAAGAGATCTGCAGTTATTGTGCTGCAGACAGTGCAGAGTGAGAGCAGCTCCGCTCTGCTAATTGATCTGACTGGCATTACAGTAATTAGTTATTTGCCAGCACCTGCTCCAATATAGGCCTAAATCAAATCAAACTTTATTTATATAGCACATTTAAAACAATAGAAGCTGACCAAAGTGCTGTAGGCCTACAGCATTTTGCATTTATCGAACGAACATCGATTAATCAATGTTTTTGTTGCTACTGCTTAAAGTTAGTTTTTTATGTTTGCTAAAATGTACGTTTTTTATTGAATGTACAACTGTAGGCCATCGCAGACATGTGACCTACACCTCCCTGTGGAATGAACAGCGTTGGACTGACTACTGTGTCCCAGAGAGACTACTGTGTCCGCAAGAAAGTGGACACTGAGTATCACCAGCAGCCCCAGTGTGTCCCCTGGAGGTTCTCATGCAAGTATGTAAACTATAGAATTAGATTTAGTTCATTTAAAAAAAAACATAAACATACAGAGAATTTGACATCTTGAAATGTAAAATTATGTGTAGTGAACCCTGGGTCACAGTGGAATTGCTGCCCACCTGAAACCCTGATCAGCTGCTGGAACCCTGAATGTGAGCACCTCAAGTGGGACACAGAGCCGTCCTACTGGAACCAGTTGTAAGTTGAAATATCATATTCACTTAAAAATGTAGTTTCGAATCACAATCACATGCATAGTCGATAGGATCTGGCCCTTTGATTGCATGCACATAATGGTTGCTCCACTGTAAATTTATCTTGAACTTTCCTCCTGTCATTCTAACTTGAAATGGTGTTTGGCAAAACATTGATGTTTGATGTACACAAGTAGAAGCATGCCACAGTATTACAGCTGTAGCTGCTGAAAAGGGATCACAATTCTGAACAGAGGCCACCGTTTGTATTTCACATAGAAAACAAATTTGGCCGTGTGATTAGATTGTAGTACAACTTTCATGATAAATTCTTAAGCGTTATTCATAGTCTTATTTATTGGTGGTGAGGTGACCCCGCAACTACAACATGACGTCACAGAGCCGCGGTGAAGAGCCCTTCTTGCTGACTATGAATAGGCCTTTAATAAGGTGGTTGTGGTGGCCAATCCATTAGTCCCTAATCACACACTATTATATTTTCTCATGATGTTTCATAATGTAAGAATCAAGCTAGCATTACTAAGTCAGCTTCTTGTTATTTATTTTTAGGGACACTAAAGAAGAACACAGTGGCAGTCACACAGGACATTCAGCAGAAGGAGGGAGAGAAGTGGTCAAAGTGGTTCACAGGAGCTCGTGCTTGAGGTGGGAATAGGGCTGAAAGAGCTCAGGGAGCACTTGAGAACACACAGGACAATGGCGCACAGCCCCAATAGAAAAAACACCATCTGACACAGTCTTGGTAACACACACAAGCATGCACACACACACGCACGCAAACAACTACCTCCTCATAAAAACCCTCTTTTAGTTCAAGTTTAGAGATCAAGTTTAATTTGTCTCTTTCTCCAGTTGGCTTTTTTGTGTTCAATTTTAAATGATTGTGTCAAGTCGTGATTGTGTCAGGTTCCTCTTACTTTTTGTGTTCAGAATATTTAAGTTCCTCATGTAGTTTGCCAATTCATACACTATTCTAAAATTATTGTTTACAATAGTTATGGGGATATTTCACTTTCAAACATGTTTGGGGTCAATTTAACGCCTACACAGGCTCCATACAGTTTAAGTTGCTATTTCACTTTCAAACATGTTTGGGGTCAATTTAACGCCTACACAGGCTCCATACAGTTTAAGTTGCTTTCACTCACTCATCCCATGGCCTAGGGGGTTGTACAGGTGTCATGGTGGATGCTTGGGCACTCTCCAGTGCTTTCGATCTTCTGTTGTGTATATCAGGGTTTTAAAGCTGCAGCCAGTCCACTCCTTGATGTTGTCCACTCAGGACTTAATCTGCCTGTCTGCCTCTTCTCCACTTTCCCTCCACTGTCCCCTGTACTATGGTCTTTGACAGGGAGGGTATGTCTTGTGACATGACCATGAGAGTAGAGGCTCCTGTTCTCCAGCATGGGTGGTAGCTAAACTGTCTTAACATAATCATTTGTCCGGTCTTCTTATACGATATATGTAGCATTCTTCTGTCACACTTGCTTTAAAATGACTGTATCCTGTGCTCGGTGTCCGCTGTAAGTGTCCAGCTTTCAGAGCCAATGGAATAGGGTGGAGACTTGTAATCTCAGCTTCACTGAGAAATCAGCTTCACTGAGAAGCTGATTTATTATTTGTTATGTTTCCAAATACTGTATAGTCTAGTCATAGCTGATGTTGCTATCCCAGCTCTTGCTTTTATCTTTTGTGGAGCTGCCATCTTCACTCACAAAGGACCCAAGGTATATAAGTCCTTTACCTCCTACAGGCAAGTGGCCTGCTCCTTGGTGATATATGTATGGCTGTGGCTGGTGACCAGGTTATTACTTTTCTCTTCATCTCCATGCCATATGTTTGATGTCATTGGAGATGGTAGGCCTAGGGTCTTCCTCTGATGGATATGGTGGTGTGATATTCTATGAGTGCTTCCTCCATGATGTTGTTTATAAGAACTGCACTGCTTGGGTATAGTGCTTGGATTACCTGTTGTGGTACAGGTCGTGCTGGTGCTAAAGGTGCTTCTCAATCAGTATTCTGACTTTGAATATCTCCTTTTTGGTCTGAATCAAGATGATCTGCAGCATTACTTTACTAGCCAGCCAGAAAAAAACTGTTTCTGTAGTTTTGTCCCTGCCCTACATTCCCTTTCTTGGGGTCTTTTATTGGGTACATTGCTTGGTTTCCCATATATTTTGGTAGATGCGTGTTAATGCTATTAGCATGTATTGCCCTTGCTTCCAAAGCTCTGCTGGAACATTATCGATAGCATGCTCTTTACTGCCTCCTCTACTTCAGCTTGACGTATTGAGGCATCCTACCATATGCACTACTGGACTTCATAGCACTAGTATGTTGGGATTATTGCACATTTGTATAGTTAACTTCCTAACAATACTCTGTCCATCACTTGGATATTGCTTCCTTCTCGGTTAGTAGAGTCATGCTTGTCTTCTATTATTGTGGCTGTATGTTGTTGTGTCCTCCTCAGTTTATATTGTGTTGTCTAGGCTGCTTTATTGTTGCCCTGTCTTCTCCCTGTATCTATGCTTCCACACGTGGATTATGTGATCCACTTTACTGCCTCCCGGTAGATCTAGGATGTTATCAGTGGCCCATGGTTTGTTTTTCTTCCTGTCCTGCCCTAGTACTTCAGTTGGGGTTTCTATAAGTGTCATATTGTCTGTCAATGTATCTATGTCTTGCAGTAGGTTAAGTGTTTTCAATTAATCTAACATGATTCAAATTGATTTTAACGTTACCATAGGTTTACATAAGAAGGAGGCGTGTCTGATAATATGAATATCAAATATTTAAATACTGAATCAAGCAACTTAAAAACTGGGTGCTCACAATTTAGTGAACGTGCCTGGGGACCCAGAGCCCCTGGTTGTCCCTGGCACGATGCTAGGCCAGCGATGTGTCAAAGTGTGTCCCTGAGCAAAATTCGTAACCCCTAATTGCTGCCTGAGTGCCAGCTCCCAGAGATAATGGCTGCTCCTTACTCCTAGTTGTTAAAGGATGGGTACAGTGACAAAAAACACCACGATGTTAGAATTACCCCAAACATGTTTGACAGTTAAATATTCTTTAATTTAACCCTATCTTCACTTGATGGTTCAAGTTCTTGAAAATGATCAACATTGCCCAATAAGCTTGCAATAGTGTTTTATTTATTTATTTTGAGGGGTGCTAGCCCCTCCTATGCCCAGGTTTGTGTGTTCCCCATAACTATTATTTGATTGGCGTAGCAATGTGTGTACCCCATTGCGACAATTTGATTGGCTGAGCAATGTGTACCCCATTGCGATGATTTGATTGGCTGAGCACGGAATGTGATGTATGATATGATCGCCATCACTTCACACAAGTGTTATTTACACAATTTGTGAATAATTTGTTTTTCATGTTTCATTTATGACAGTTATGTTAAAACATTAACAGAAAATTTGTCTGAAAGAACAAAGCTTGTTTTTATATTGCAACCAATAGATTCCATGTGACCATGTTTTCAATAAACTTTGTCAAAATATATATTCTCTGATATAGCTTTTTCACTCTGGTAAAACTTAAATTGGCTAAACCTTAGGCACTTTTTACATCTTGTGTTAATGTGTTTGCAGTTGTTAAACAGGGTTCATGTCAATATACTGCTAAATTCTCCCATTTAAATCCCTTCAGGACCAACTTGAAACCCATTTTGGCAAAGTTCCCGGGTGTTACCCACTTGTGCTGCTAGAAGTGGGATCTATCGGTCTCAAAGTGCCCAGTTGGACTCCACTTAAGGCCCATTCAGATCCCACTTCAAGCCTATATAGGCAAACACAGGTGAGGCCTACATGGGTTTGAGATACAATTGCCAATTTGGACCCCACCTAAAACCCACAGCTGGGCCCCGAGTGTATACTGGGTGAAAACCCACTTGGAGCCCTTAATGGGCAGACAAGTCTGGCCTACATGGGTCGCATTTAATTTGCCCAGCTGGAACCCACATTCAGATCCCGGTTCAAACCCATATAGGCAAACACAGGTGACGCACACATGGTTCTGACATCAAATGGCCCATTTGGATACCACCTAAGACCCAGTTAGAAACCCACGTAAGCCCATATGGGCTAACACAGGTGGGTGCTTTGTGAAAAGTGGGTGCACGGCCCACTTGGAGCCCTTAATGGGTGGACACAAGTGTGGCCTACATGGGTCAAATATAATTCACCCAGCTGGTACCCACTTAAGGCCCAATCAGATCCCAGTTCAAACCCATATAGGCAAACACAGGTGGCGCACACATGGTTCTGACATCAAATGGCCCATTTGGATACCACCTAAGACCCAGTTAGAAACCCACGTAAGCCCATATGGGCTAACACAGGTGGGTGCTTTGTGAAAAGTGGGTGCACGGCCCACTTGGAGCCCTTAATGGGCGGACACAAGTGTGGCCTACATGGGTCAAATATAATTCACCCAGCTGGTACCCACTTAAGGCCCAATCAGATCCCAGTTCAAACCCATATAGGCAAACACAGGTGGCGCACACATGGTTCTGACATCAAATGGCCCATTTGGATACCACCTAAGACCCAGTTAGAAACCCACGTAAGCCCATATGGGCTAACACAGGTGGGTGCTTTGTAAAAAGTGGGTGCACGGCCCACTTGGAGCCCTTAATGGGCGGACACAAGTGTGGCCTACATGGGTCAAATATAATTCACCCAGCTGGTACCCACTTAAGGCCCAATCAGATCCCATTTCAAACCCATATAGGCAAACACAGGTGGCACACACATGGTTCTGACATCAAATGGCCCATTTGGATACCACCTAAGACCCAGTTAGAAACCCACGTAAGCCCATATGGGCTAACACAGGTGGGTGCTTTGTAAAAAGTGGGTGCACGGCCCAGTTAAAACCCATAGCCCATAGCCCATGTCAAAACCCATGTCGGGCCCATATGGACATGTTAGCTGGGTTGTGTGGAACATAATAGATAGCTTAATGCTACTTAAGCTAAGCTGGTGTTGATCAGAGTCTACTAACCTGCAGTGTGTAGATCGATGTCCATATCAAAATCAATGTCCAGCAGTTTGTTTTGTGTCTCCAGCAGAGTTTGTAGTGTCTCCATCTCTCTCTGGAAAAGGTTGACCATGAACTCTCCCACCGCGCTGAGGCGCTCCAACACAAACACTCTGACGCTAAGCTCCACACTACAAACATCAGCAGCGCCACTCTGCTGTTTGTCCACAACAAACAATATCTCCTCTCCCACCGTCGCTAGCTGTTCATTTATCTTCAGCCGTACAGACTCCATTTGACGCTTTTCACCTCCTTTAGGAGACATTTCCACCAAGCTTTCTGTTCCTACTGTAATATAGAATGTGTAATAAAGGCACAAACATCAACAATTCCCGAGAGACACGACAACATGTCTGACTTCTTCAACAGCGGCCATCGCCGTATGGAAAACTAGACGCAGTCACGTGACGTGATGGCATCACGTGATGCAAACAAGCACTTCAGGGTCAAAGGTTTTCCGCGCATGCGCAACAAAATAATCCAGGCACCGTTGCCTTAATGCCTTTCGCCCTCTGGTGGTGTAGGTGTGCAACTGTCACAGACAGACAGACAGACAGACAGACAGACAGACAGATAGATAGATAGATAGATAGATAGATAGATAGATAGATACTTTTTGAAACTGCCTTCAAATCTTAAAATATCTACAACCTCGTGTTGCAGTGTGACACGCTTTGAGCTTGTAGATCAGCTTTTTGCACATTTGACAATTTAAATCTGTGATTCATTGATATTATTAGGAAAGGGTACTTTGCAATTTTTCATTTTGAATACTTGAGTATGCGTAGGCTACTTTGGCCACCACTGATGACTGGACTCCAACATCAGGGACTCAGGGAGTCTGAATTAGTACCTATGTAATAGACAGTAATTACCTAGTAATTATTACTGGCGGTTCATGAGCTGGCAGTTCATGATCTATGCCTGTTTTTCAATTGAGTGCTATAGCGCCACCCTTTGGCCAATGGTTGTGGTCTTTGTCTCTAAGCAGGGTGACATAGCCATATTGCCACATTTCGTGAAAAACAACTGCATGGTTTGACCTGGAGCGCTGTGTATGTATAATTCAAAATAATGGGTGATCTTCACTGATATAATGCATTCACCATTCACATGGAATCAGGCAAGCGGTAGATGGCAAACAGCAAAACCTGCTGGATGGCACGGTAAAAATATCTAATATTTTAACATCCATCCTGTTCCGTTTACCGTCCTGCTCCCGTCCACTAAAATGACTTCCGGCTTCCCATCTACTGCTAGCCAGAGTCAGAGGTCAAAAGGCAGAACACGAAAGTTGTTCGACATGAGGAGACGCATATGTCTATCCAAGTTTTATTGTTGACGGTCAAATGGAGCTATACCTGTTCAAAGTTTGCATTTTCGATCGAGTGCTATAGCGCCACCCTTTGGCCAATGGCCGTGGGCTTTGCGTTCTCACCGTTTCACATACCCGTCTACCATTGCCAAGTTTTACGAAAACCGACTACACATCTCATAATATTATTTTTATCAGGCACGTGCATAGGCTTCAGCCCATCCTTGCTACACTACATCTGCAAAGGTGAGTGAGTGAACAATTGTTCAATAAAAATAGCATTTATAATATTCTTGCCAAGTTTTATTAGCCTTTAGTCTTGAACTTAAATGAATAAATTAATTCTTATTATACGTGAGAAAAGGAAATCCTACAGATTGCTACTTTATTAACCAGAGGATCCATCGGACAGGGGCTTGCTTGCTAAAATAAGATGATCTACATCATCACGTTAGATTAAATGGGCGTGTATGATCTTCGCGAGGCTGAACCTACATGGTGGAAACGCTTGGTAAAGAGGGAGTCCGCTGATTGTCAGGTTTATGAGCCATTCACCATATTCACACATTCATATCGCGATTACCTTACTAATCCCTCTCCGTTAAATCTGAAACGATACACAATATATAGAAATAAATTAAATCACCTGCTGAGGTTAGCCAAACGAAAATTCTATGATAATAGATTCTCCAACTCACAGAATGATATGAAATCTACTTGGAAGATCATTAATGAACTTATAAATAAAAAAAATAGTAGGTCCAATCTTCAAGCCGAATTTAAAATGGCTGACACTATTATTTCTGATTCCTCTGTAATAGCTAATGAATTTAATAATTTCTTTGTCAATATTGGTTCTTCCCTAGCAGACAAAATCCCTAATACCCCGTTGTCTACCTCTGGGCTAAAATGTCCCCCTCATCCATTTGTACTTGATCCTATCACAGAGAAGGAACTAACTGATATTATAAATAAACTTAAAGAATGTGCATCTGGTTATGATGATCTCAAATCACAAATTCTGAAGAAATGCCTTCCATATATTTACAAACCACTCCTTCACATCTTAAACAGCTCCCTTGCGACAGGTATATTCCCGGAACAATTTAAATTGGCTAAAGTCATTCCACTATATAAAGCAGACGACCCCGCTATCTTCTCCAATTATAGACCCATTTCCATTCTTCCATGCTTCTCCAAAGTACTGGAAAGGCTTGTTTATAACCGCCTGATCAAATACTTTAACGATAACAATCTACTTTATACCCATCAGTATGGCTTTAGAGAAAAACACTCCACTTCAATGGCTCTCACTCAATTAGTTACCAATATCTCCTTAGCTCGCGACAATAAAGAAATTACACTTGGTGTGTTTGTGGATTTATCCAAGGCATTTGACACGGTCAATCACAGCATCTTACTACAGAAACTTTCACTTTATGGTCTAAATGGAATATCCTTGTCATGGTTTCACAGTTACTTATCGGCAAGAAATCAGTTTGTAACATGGAACAACATCTCCTCGGATAACAAACTGATTTCCTGTGGAGTGCCCCAGGGATCAATACTTGGTCCCTTACTGTTCCTAATTTATATAAATGATTTATATTTGACTTCTCCCAAAGCATTTTTAGTTTTTTTCGCAGATGACTCCAATATCTTTTTGTCAGGTAAAGATGAACAGAGTCTAAAATTGGAAATGAACCAGGAACTGTGCAAAATAGACACCTGGTTCAAGGCAAACAAATTATAAGTTATGCCTCATAATCATTCAATCACATGCACCCGTCCCAATATCCAGATTGATAACAATCTATTAGAAAGGGTCACCGTTACCAAATTTCTTGGAGTCTTAATTGATGAGAAACTAAGCTGGAAAAATCATATAGCCCTTATTTCTAACAAGATAAGTAAGAATATTGGAGTCATTCGCAGAATACGCCACCTTGTGTCTAGAAAAATCCTTATTAATTTATATTATACAATGATTTATCCATATATTTCATACTGTAACATGGTTTGGGCTAGTAATTTCACGACTAATCTCAATTGTATTTTTTTATTACAAAAACGTTTTATCAAAATGATTACTTTTTCTAGCAAATTCACCAGTTCCACTCCTCTGTTTCAGTCTTTGAAAATTCTTCCCATTTTTGATATAAACAAACTCCAAATATGCATTTTTTTATTTTAATCAATTCATAAACTACTCCCAGCCTGTTTTCAAAATGTATTCCATTTTAATAACGAAATCCATAATCATTACACCAGAGCATCCATTGATCTTCATTCTGCTTTCTTCAGGACAACATCGGCCCAATTTTCCATCAAATTCAGAGGACCACACTTTTGGAATAACTTACCGTCTCATATCAGAATCTGTACTAGTCTCTGCTCCTTTAAGAGACAATTACTGCTATCTTTATTAACAAGCTTGGGCAACACGCCCTAGTCATGTTATTAATTGATATTTTATTTTTAGAATATTTTTTGTTTTTTCATTATTATTATTTACAATCCTTAGGTTTACCAATATTATTCATACCTTCATTTCTGTTACTTAATCTCAACTGTGTAGCTTCCATATGGGAAGGCCACTCGATAAGTTTTTTTGGCACTTCCAGCACATCATGCATGTAATGAATCTTGTTTCCCATTTGAAATATTTGCTTTCTGTATTCTTTATTTTATTTTACCATATTGTTGTTATTATTTTACATGTGCAAAAAAAAAAAAAAAAAATCCTTTTATATATATATATATATATATATATATATATTTCACTTGAGTGCTATAGCGCCACCCTTTGGCCAAGGGTCGTGGGCTTCATGTCTTCACCGTTTGGCATAGCCCTCTATACCATAATGCCAAGTTCCGCGAAAACCGACCGGTTCAGCCAGAACTGCTATTTTTGGCTAAAGGAGAAGAAGAAGTAGATGAAGAAGAAAATAAAGCTGCAAGCAGCGATAAGACGGGGTCAAGCAATATATGTGATCGGCCCCCGATTTCTGATCACGTTGACCGGTATGAACTTCAGCTGCAAAGATACAAATGCACCGTGTAGCTTTGCATCTTCATTTGTATCTTTTGAATCTGCCAATGTGAACGCAGCATTCCTTTTTATATTATTTATCCCACGATTTTGTAACCCATTTTTCACCCATGTGTCAATGATCTAATGTGATCCTGGGCTCTACACACCCTCCGCCAACCTGGGGAGAGCAACGGACTTGAACTCTTGAGCTTCCTTCATGCCTGAGTGTCCAAGTTGCTCCTTACACCTTGACATGGGGGAGTTTCCCCTGGTTGGACGTAGCGTGTGGAAGGAACACGTTATTCCAACCAGTTCCTTTCCCCTCCATCAGGCGCCCCGGCTGGCCAGGGGGAGGTAGTTTAGACCAGGATTACTGCATGTTTTTTGTGAGGGTACCTACCCTAGGGGACACGGGGAGAACATGTGAGGGTACCTACCCTAGGGGACACAGGGAGAACATGTGAGGGTACCTACCCTAGGGGACACAGGGAGAACATGTGAGGGTACCCTAGGGCAGTGTTTCCCAACCTTTTTTGCTCCAGGGCACACTTTTCATAGCCTAAAGATCTCGGGGCACACCTAGGCCTATCTATATACATATACATACATACAGTGTTGGGATTAATAAAGTGACAACTTTTACAATATCTCCATTACCATTATCCAAATTAATTCCTTAATTATATATATATTTTTGAAATACATTTTGGAGAACAAATAGCTCATATGCAATGTGAAATGCCACCTAATTCTTAATCCTTTTCCTTGTCTTTATTATGGGCAATCTTGTGAAAGCGGCATGCTTTTATTGTGAAGGGTCTCAGTTCTCACAGCCTGCATATTTCCACGTGCTAAAAATAGCTGATCGACAAGCTCACAACGCGTTGCATCCGCAATGCATTGTCAGGCGACAACCAACACTACCAACTGTGCCACCGTGCACCGAACGCAGCATTTTTGTGGACAGCTATTTCTGATCACACCGTTTATGGTGCTTAGGTTTCCCCCAGGTGTGGTGGAGAACAGTATTGTTTTTGTTTTACTCAGTCTCTTCTCTTGAATAGTTTATTTAGTTTTAGTCATATTTTAGTCACCTGGAATGTCTTAGTGTTAGTCTAGTTTTAGTCGACTAAATCTACGGGCCGTCGTAATTATTGTTTTTTACACTTTGTTTTTGAAAATAGCCGATCTACCAGCCCACAACGTGTCGCGCTTGAGCTTGTAGATTGTCTATTTTCAGCATGCAACTAATTGTAAAATGACTTATACTGGAAATATATTGGTATATTTAGTCTTAGTTTTAGTCATCATAGCTTTTCCTTTAGTTTCCATTTAGTTTTCATCAGTGAAAAAAAGGTAGTCAACGAACATTTTTCGTCTTAGTCGACGAAATCAACACTGGTGGAGACGACGCTGGTGTGCCTGCAGAGTACCTGACTGACTGAAACTCTTGTCACAATGTTTGCAGTGGTAAGGTTTTTCTACAGTGTGGATACGTAGGTGTTTCCGCAAACAACCTATATCAATGAAACTCTTGTAACACTGTTTACAGCAATAAGGTCTTTCTCCGGTGTGTAGACGCTGGTGTCTTGTCAGCGTAGCATCTGGGAGAAGCTCTTGTCAAATTGTTCACAATGGAAAGGTTTTTCAGAATCAAAGGCGTTATATATATGGTCGTGATTCAACAGGATCTTAAATGGTTGGATTCTATAGGCTTAAAATACTTTTTGTAAATCTCTGGAAAAATGGTAGATTTTTCAGTGGGTCCAGAAAACCAAGCCCACTGTCCATCCATAGGGTTGAAGCGGTTCATTTTGAAGTGCTTCTGGACAAGACTTGTTTCAGCGTTATTTGGCATGACCCTCTACACCATATACTGCAACGTTTCATAAACACTTGACTCTGCATGGATGCATTAGGGGCAGAAGAAGAATTTTCATGAAACTGCAATTTGCATTGACTCATAAAACCTTCATTTTTTCACAAAAATAAATGTAGGCTACTCCTAATGTTTTACTTTTACTTTATTTGTTTATTTGGACAGGACAATGCATATTAATGGACGTAAATACACCGGATATAGCACAGTTGCTAATTTTCATCCGCAGTCCTCACAAGAAACACAGGACAGGCAAACAGTGGAATCCATTTACATAACATTACATAGGGAACACAGCATAAAAAAAGAAATACACCTAAAATAATCATGAATGCTTGCAGCTTTGGTTTTCAAGCAACCATTTTTTCAGATTGAATTTAAAAGATGGAAATGTAGCACAATCCCTTATACGCAGAGGAAGGCCATTCCATGCTACACAACCCTAGCCTGATTGTCAGACTCTGAGAGCTTCCAGCAGAACCAGTGTGCTCAGTCGAGTGGGAGGGGTCGATGGGCTGGAAACCAGGCTAACACAACCCTTATACGCAGAGGAAGGCCATTCCATGCTACACAACCCTGTACAGAGAGGACATTTTGGCACTAGCCCCTCCTATAGGGACACAAGGGTTTAATGTTTGTCTTTAGTTCAATGTTTGTTTTGTAAACGCAATTGACAATGAAAGGAAAATGTACGTCATAATGTTTGTTTTACATCACCATTACATCACCTAATCAACATGACTTAGACTTTAATATATTAGCGCCCCTCACTTCACATGGGTGTGATATTTTTGTCTACATAAGCTCATGTGTAGAATCTTTTGTGCATTTCGTACATTTCGGCCAATAGCAAATAGCCGATCTACCAGCTCACACTACGTCACGATGCAACTCATTGTGAGCTTGTAAATCGGCTATTTTGTACACATTCCATACATGGGCCATTCTGCAATATGAGTACTTTTAGTACTTCAAGTACATTTTGATGCCAATACGGTTGTACTTTTACTCGAGCACACTTTGAATACGATACTTCTACCTGTAACGGAGTACGTCTACATTGCAGTATTTATACTTTTACTTAACCCATTTAGACCAGGGGTCTGTTTCACGAAACTTGGATTAACTAATCCAGGATTTAGGCCAAAACCAGGCTTTTTAAATTCTGTTCTGTACAGCCTGGTTTATTCCGTTCCACTAAAGCCAAGCGAGGCTCAGAATGGGCGGATTTAGCGAGCCAGGATCATAAAGCCTGGCTGATTTACTGATCCTTCTTCTTCATGGGGTATTATGGCAGTTTGCATCCTTAATAGTTGCATTACTGCCCCCTTCTGTATATCTCAGTATCTTTACTAATCTATTCAAGACTTACTACTACAAGGTCTTAAGCTTCTAAAATAAATACTGCTGCTGTAATTAAAGAGAGAACATACTCTCAATAGTGGAAAGACTGAATGATTAACTACCCCAAAAATATAGTTTACATTTTACCACTACTATTAATTTAAAACTGAATTCTTAATATTGTAAGCATAATGATATTGTCGCATTGTGATATTTGGCCATAACTCCCTCCTCTGAGGGAGCTACCTTTGGGGAAGGGGGTTGTTGTCCAGACAGGGGCCAGACTGGTGAACTGTGGGTCATGGGTTCAATAGTGGGTGAAACGTTACAATGGTAATATGTTGTAAAACAATGAGTAATGGTAATATTTAGTGGTTTTCACTTTTACAAAATATATATATATTTTTATAATATAATATAATTATTATTCTTAACCGTGCACTTGCACGACAGCAAACCTATTCTGGGGAGCATTCACCAAAAGCAGCTGATCTACAAGCTCAAAAGCTGTCATGATGTTGTGCAGCATATATATTTTGGTTCTTTGATTTTATATAGTGCTTAAATTAGTCCTTTAATGCAGACCGATAAAAATAAGGCAACATAAAACCATAATAATTGAGCGTGGAAACCGTCATTGGTTTGTGATCAGTTTGACTGCTTAATGAACAGTAAAGACATCAGGATTAGGTTAAAAATGGCTGTTAGCCTCCGGACCAGGCTAAGTCCAAAGCATTAGTTTCTATGGTAACTAATGTAGCAACACTTTCATGAAACCGAATCAAGCCTCAACATATCCAGGTTAACTGGTTAAATTAATCTGGCAAGATTAACCAGCTTTCATGAAACCGGTGATCCAGGATATATTAAACCAGGATATCTGTTAAATCCCGGTTTAATCTCTAATCCAAGTTTGGTGGAACGGGCCCCCGATTGACACTAGATTCTACAAATGTCTTTTGAATTCTTAACGTTTTCAGAAACCTGTGTTTCTATGTCAGTGGTTCTCACACCTTTTTCATGTCAAGGACCCCCAGAATTATCTGTATTTGGCCGCGGGCCCCCATCTGGAAATATGTGGTTCCATTTTCGGAACTGCAGCATCACAGGCGTGCATTAATGACGTTAAACCACCCCCTCTCGAGTAATATTGCTTCATTATTTAATCGGTTTTCACCAGCAAAGAAATTAAATAAATTAAAGGGTGTAAAAATTCATCATAGAGTTCAATATTTATCAAACGTTTCTAGTACCTCTAGTCTAGAACAAAAGCAAATATGTCAAATCTAAGTAAAAGTTAAAAAGAAAATCTAAATTGAATTTCATTCAGTTGTGAAAACAGACACTTGGAAAAGAGTATAGGCTATTTATTGATTGATTGAATACTTTATTAACAGGCTTTGGGCCAAGCCCCTATAGGGCCCTATAGGCTTGTTTCCATTGTGGTTCCTCTGTAAAATATCGGAATCAGTCAGAATCGGTATCGGCAGATATGACCCTGCAGATAATCAGAGGTGGACTAACGGTCAGAATTTCATAATCGTGCCACCCCTACGATAAAGTAGTGGTACCGGCAGTGTTGTTTTGACTAAAACTAAGACTAAGACTTTCTTTTTTTTTTGCGACCTTATTCCCCCCCCCCCCCCCCCCTCCCACCCAGAAGCAAAGATTTGAGTTAACACATCAAATGCTGGAAACGTATCCATACGCTTTATTAATCTCGAACGCCGTATGCGCAAAGCGTATCTATACGTTTTATGGGGTTTTTTTTATGATTAATGTGCTTCATATTTATACGCGCCCGGACAACATAGAAAGTAACAGCGATCGGCTCTAGAAAGGTCCGGTATGTGATCCGGGAGTTAAAAGCCCCCCCCCCCCCCCCCTCCTGAAAAGAGGTCTGGTCTATGCGGGCAGGCCCATTACGACATACTGGAGGCGGCCTGCACGGCATAGACCAACGCAGATGTCAGGGGATCTAAAATGGAGGTACCCATGCTCCAGTGTGTCAATACACTCGATTCCCCCTCCCCTCCTGTTTCTACATGGTTTCTCCCGAGGAAGCTTTGTGGGGGAGGTCTCTTCGTCTCGGATTGCATTAGCAGTTTGAGTTCCCCCCCAGGCCCCACTCCACTGCGCCTTGCGATCGCCTTGCTTGCACCGCTCTCTCGTTCTCGGAAAAAGATATAACGCAGTCGTGTCGATTTGCCATCTGCCCGTATATAAACCAAGAATAATCTTCAACGATCTCCATTTCATACCGTTATCAACACACACACGGAGTCATGGACAGAATGAAACGAAACGAAGCGAAACAAATGACGTATTATCGAGGGACGTACCGCCATTATCAACTAACTGCCTGGGATGGAGCCTGGAGGCTAGGCTACGTCGTCACTAGCCCGTAGCCTTTTTATTCATTATAAATGCAGTGATAAGACCGCAATGAAGGCGTCTGGGACGCCATCGACCCGTTTGTAATGTATAACGAATACAGATGTCTCATCCTAAACTGCGGAAGCCATCGAGTTTTAGTCATTTTTTCTATATCACAGCCGGGCTTAGCGTCTCTCTTGATACCGTGGATGTAGCCTACATCCACAATCACAACCGTATAGTGAATAGCGAAATTGTGGTGGTCATGTTGATAGTGTCAGATTATGTGATTCCAGGACTTTAGTATCTACCACTTGTCATTGTCATCCTGGAATAGAATGAATGATCATTCGATTGTATGTTATATCATGTGTCAACTCAAATGGGGAATATGTGGATTTATTACTATTACAACTAACCACTTCTTCCCTGTATGATAACCCCTCATTATCCTCAGATGTGCATTTTGACCCAAGCATTTGCCACTAACAGGAACTAAACCCCCTTCCCCCCCCCTGTATGAGTCCTCATTCATCTATGGGCTTTTCCCCTGTATGAGTCCTCATGTGTGATTTTAGATTAACACTCTTAGCAAAGCCTTTACCACACACGTTACAAGTAAAGGGCTTTTCCCCTGTATGAGTCCTCATGTGTGATTTTAGAACGTCACTCCGAGCAAAACCTTTACCACAGACGTTACAAGTAAAGGGCTTTTCCCCTGTATGAGTCCTCATGTGTGATTTTAGATGATCACTCTGTGTACAGCCTTTACCACACACGTTACAAGTAAAGGGCTTTTCCCCTGTATGAGTCCTCATGTGTGTTTTTAGTTCACTACTCTGTGTACAGCCTTTACCACACACGTTACAAGTAAAGGGCTTTTCCCCTGTATGAGTCCTCATGTGTGATTTTAGATTAACACTCAGAGCAAAGCCTTTACCACACACGTTACAAGTAAAGGGCTTTTCCCCTGTATGAGTCATCATGTGTGATTTTAGTCCACTACTGAGTGTACAGCCTTTACCACACACGTTACAAGTAAAGGGCTTTTCCCCTGTATGAGTCCTCATGTGTGTTTTTAGATAACCACTATGAATAAAGCCTTTACCACACACGTTACAAGTAAAGGGCTTTTCCCCTGTATGAGTCCTCGTGTGTCTTTTTAGAATGTCACTCCGAGCAAAGCCTTTACCACACACGTTACAAGTAAAGGGCTTTTCCCCTGTATGAGTCATCATGTGTGATTTTAGTCCACTACTGAGTGTACAGCCTTTACCACACACGTTACAAGTAAAGGGCTTTTCCCCTGTATGAGTCCTCATGTGTGATTTTAGTAAACCACTCTGTGTACAGCCTTTACCACAGACGTTACAAGTAAAGGGCTTTTCCCCTGTATGAGTCCTCATGTGTCTTTTTAGAATGTCACTCCGAGCAAAGCCTTTACCACAGACGTTACAAGCAAAGGGCTTTTCCCCTGTATGAGTACTCATGTGTGATTTTAGTTCACCAATCTGAGCAAAGCCTTTACCACACACGTTACAAGTAAAGGGCTTTTCCCCTGTATGAATCCTCATGTGTGTTTTAAGTTCACTACTATGTGTACAGCCTTTACCACAGACGTTACAAGTAAAGGGCTTTTCCCCTGTATGAGTCCTCATGTGTGATTTTAGATGACCACTCTGTGTACAGCCTTTACCACACACGTCACAAGTAAAGGGCTTTTCACCCGTATGAGTCCTTATGTGTGTTTTTAGTTTACCACTCTGAATAAAGCCTTTACCACACACGTTACAAGTAAAGGGCTTTTCACCTGTATGAGTCCTCATGTGTATTTTTAGATGACCACTCTCAATAAAGCTTTTACCACACACGTCACAAGTAAAGGGCTTTTCACCTGTATGAGTCCTTATGTGTGTTTTTAGTTTACAACTCTGAATAAAGCCTTTACCACAAACTGTACAAGTGAAGGGCTTGTCCCCTGTATGAGTCCTTCTGTGATTTTTTAGATCACCACTCAGAATAAAGCCTTTACCACACACTGTACAAGTAAAGGGCTTTCCCCCTGTATGAGTCCTTCTGTGCCTCGTCATATTTGTCTTACGATTAAAACATTTGCCACAGTATGCACAACTAAAGCGTTTCTTCCCTGTGTGGCTCCTCATGGAGTGAGTTTGTTTTGATGATTTCAGGTCCTTGGACAGCTTGCTGCTCAAAGACAATCTTTGTCCTTCCACATTTGTCTTGTGTGATTTCAGTGTGTTTAAAGTTGACTGACCTTCAATGGGCTCCTGCCACTCATCACTGTCTTCAGTGTCAGATTCAGAACAGTGTGAAGAGAGGAGCTGGTCGTCACTAGTTGGTTGTGATGTTCCACAGTCCTCTAGATCAGCTTGTGTTTTCATGTGTTGAGTTGAGGTGCCGGCTACAGGCTCTGTCTCTCCGTTTTCATCATCATGAACATCTTCAGCCTCCATTGGTCTTTGAAGTAGCTCCTCTTGTTCATCTTTAGTCTGTGGTGGTTGTGGTTCCTCCTGGACCAGACTGGAGCTCCTCTCCTGTTGTTCAGTAAAAAGCTCCTCTTTACACACAGGGAGGTGCGGGACGGCTAGAAAAGAAAGACACAAAGAGAGAGAAAACATTTAATGTTTGAACTTTGCATTTTCCCCACGCAGTGTTTCCCGTTTTATAGCTTTGGTAGTGTTGGCGGAAAGTCCTCTTTTCCATTTCTAAATCAAAAACAGTTTTCAGGGCTTGAAATTACATTTTTGAGCCACTAAAAAATTGTACATTAGACATGTACTTGTCTTGCATCTTTTGTTTGTATTTATATATATTATATATATTTACAAATACGTAGCAAGTGTTCAACAGAAGGTTATTACAAAAGAACACAATTATTTTGAAAGGGAAATATGTTTTGTTTTTACACTAGATGCTCTTGCTAATATATGGTCGCACACCAGATCGTTGGTAATGAGACGTTCGTTGGGCATCCATTAAAGAAAATATGTTTCAATACATCCAACTGAAGATTGCATGGTGATCGCGCCCAAAGTGGAATAATAATGCCATTTTTATTAGGAAGACTCAATCCATGGATCCGGATCTTCAAATAGTAAAATCAACGGGTATTTTTATAAAAAATAATTAAAAGGTACGAGTTTTGGTGATGCTCTATATTGTCTGAATCAACTTTGTTTGTGTTTGGTTAAGGAGTTCATTTATCTCGGGGTCTTGTTCACGAGTGAGGGGAGGACGGAGAAGGAGATCAGCCGGAGAAACGGAGCGGCAGGGGCGGAATTGCAGTCACTGTACCGCACTGTTGTGACGAAAAGATAGTTGAGCCAGAAGGCAAAGCTTTCTGTCTAACGAGCAATCTTCGCTCATTCTCTCACCTATGGTCATGAAGTGTGGGTCATGACCGAAAGAATAAGGTCACGAATACAAGCGGCCAAAATGAGTTTTCTTTGACGGGTGGCTGGCATCTCCCTTAGAGATAGGGTGAGAAGTTCAGTCACACGAGAGAGACTTGAGTACAGTCGCTGCTCATTTGCCTGGAAAGGAGCCAGCTTAGGTGGTTCAGGCATCTAGTTAGGATGCCTCTCGGGCGTCTCCCTAGGGAGGTCCTCGAGGCACGTCCCACTGGGAGGAGACCCCGGGGCAGACCAAGACCAGACCCTTGGAACGTCTCTGTATCCCCCAGGAGGAAGTCACTAATGTTGCTCTGGAGAGGGAAGTCTGGAACACTCTGGTGGAGCTGTTGCCCCCGCAACCCGACTACGGATAAGAATAAGTTATGTAAGTAAGTAAACAAAACAGCACATACCTATACGGTACAACTTAACTACAGGTTGCATCTTCGCATCAAACTGTACACGTCTCTGGTCCACCTCTGGCTGTTCCTCTGACACCGTTGAATGTCTTTTGGAGGCCATCTCTATAGATACGGGAGACCTCTCCCTGTGGTGCTCTGTGGAAATCACCAGTAGAAACAATTCAGTAAGGGTGTGTGTGAGAGAGAGACTGAGATATATATATATATATATATATATATATATATATATATAAAAAGAGAAAAACGGGACTGCACACTCCAGGGAACAGAGACGGACAACTTACTGCATCAAACTTATTTATTAGCACGACGCGTTTCGCCGTGAGCGGCTAACTAGACTTGCACCTCCTGCGGGTCTTTTTTGATGTGCAGGAGTCCCTTTTTATATATATATATATTAATGCTGGGCCGTTATCGGCGTTAACGTGCTGCGTTAACGCGAGAATATTATCGCGCGTCAAAAAAATTATCGCCATTAATCTATTCTCAAAGTTGGGTCTGGGAGCTGGGTCTGCATTGACTGCATAAAGCGAGCAAACTAGGAATTTCACTTTGATAGTTTTACCTGGCGGAATTACTCTGTGGGAGGGAGAAGTCCTAACCTAACAGGGACAAGGTGAAATAAATTACTCTGAGAGCAAATGTTTTGGAATGCGTCATCGCGAGGTGCATGGTAGGCTACTTGAGGTTGTAACTCATGTTCCATTTCCAACATTCTAATGGTTTCCAGCGATTCCAGGGGTGAGTAAACATCTTTGAATCAAAGTAGCAGCGATCCTCTGAAGTGACGCCAGCATGTCCAATACTGTCCTCGTTAACAAAGTGCAACTTTTTCATCATTCACCGTTGGCTAACGTTGTGCAACAGTCCAGAACAGAGCTATACAATATTATGACAACTGTCAACTTGGCTATAATCTACTAGGCTACTGTAGGCCTACATTAATCATTGCCTCTCAAACCCACATACCACGCGTAATGTGCGTTGCCTAACCAAAATAACAGACATACAAACTATCAACATGCCGCTCGATTGCGTGTCGACAGCTTGCAGATCTGTTCTTTTGGGCACACATGCGGCGCGCTGCGATGCGGAAATAAAATTGCTGTAGTCTACAGCGCTACGATTTGGAAACCAAATAGCTGTAGCCTACAGTGGACTGTAACATTGCTTGGTCAACTATATTACGTGTATGCAGTGAACATTAACATTAGCGCTTTCATAGTTATATGGAGCATTTACCGTGGTGAGTTGGTGACGTTGATTTAGGTTATTCACCCAGCTGGGTTCAACGAGACAGCAGTGTCTCGTTAAGCCTCGAGTCCCGACACTTCCAAAACGAGCTATTGCGGATTAATCGATGGGCGTATAGAACATTTAAGCATATGGCAAGTTAACTTAAGTTATATACTTTGATGCTGAACACTAAGCAATTCATTTGGTTCGCAAACCAGAGGCCAGACAGCGGTAGCAAGTTCAACAACCACCGTTCTAATCTGTTTGACCAACCACCGTTCTAACACTATTCACTTTTAAGCTGCATACTGTATATCAGCTAGCGGGTTCAACCAGTGTGTGGACATTCTATTCAAAGTTTTCAAATGTTTAGCTGTAGGCATACAGTGTTATGTGTACTTGAACCATTCATTATTTAAAAGATGGTATTTCAGGCAAATATTGAAGTTATTAAAAAAGAAGCCTATCCATCATTGCCGTAGGAAAAAAAAAAAAAATCCTTGCTACCCATCCTTCCCACAAAAAAAATAAAAATAAAAATAAATAAAATAAAATAAATTCCTTGCTACCCATCCTTCCCACGAAAAATAAAAAAATAAAATAAAATAAAATAAATTCCCTACCTACTCAGCCCAAAAATGACAGCCAATCGGAAACCAAAGTTTTTTTTTTTTAGGCCTAATATGGCTCCGGGGAAAAGTGTTCGTCAAACTACAATGTTGGAGTGCAACCGTGGCAAGCCCGTCAGCCCAACTCTATCAGCCAAGCTAACTAACCTCCTAGCTCAGTGGATTGCCATCAACTGCCGACCTATCAGTGTGGTTGAAGATGATGGGCTCGAGCTTCTTCTCCAGGCGGCCACAGGCGACCCATCTTACAAACGAACTATCACAAGGAGAATCCATGACCAGTACGCCGCAGAGAAAGCTGCGAAAGATGAAAAGTTGGCCGGGGCAGCGTGTGTTTTCAATGCTTTCGGCAGAGTTCAAATGAGCCATTTTAATCTAGATTAATCTAGATTAACTCCAGAATTGCAGTGAGATTAATCTAGATTAAAAAAATTAATCTATGCCCACCACTAATATATATATATATATATATATATATATATATATATATATATATATAGACAGACAGACAGACAGACAGACATACATACACACACATATATCTCCATGCTAAACCCCTTATCCCTAAACTACTTTGCCTTTTTTAACTACCTGAATTCTTTTTTTTTAATAGTTAAAATAGCCAATCTACATCGACAGACACGTTGTGAGCTTGTAGATTGGCTATTGTATAGGGGTGTGCATCTGTCCCTTACAAGACGATTCTATTGTATAGGGGTGTGCATCTGTCCCTTACAAGACTATTCTATTGTATAGGGGTGTGCATCTGTCCCTTACAACACTGCAGTGTTTCTCAACCTATGTACCGCTGCACTTTACTGTGCCGTTTGACCTGTCCAGGTGTGCTGTGAGATTTTGACCGAAAGTAACACTAGCCCTCCCCCGAAAGCGATAGCTAGGCGTCCTATTGTTGCGTCGTTGTTGTTGTCACACGTCTAATTAGACGTGCGATAACAACATGACGACGGAACAATAGACTCTTAACGACCATCGGCCATAGAAATGTTAATCGCCTGGCAACTTTACTGTATAAATGGGGCACAGACATGGCATTCACATTGTACAGCTACTACTACAAGATGGAACCAGCAGCAAAGAAGAGATGCATCCAGAAGACGCTACGTTTCGTTCCCTCCAGAAAGACACCAGCAGAACCCGACAGCACAGACAGCGCCGCCGTGTCACCTGCATCTGATGACAGCACAGACAGCGCCGCTGTGTCGCCTGCATCTGATGACAGCACAGACAGCGCCGCTGTGTCGCCTGCATCTGATGACAGCACAGACAGCGCCGCCGTGTCACTGCATCTGATGACAGCACAGACAGCGCCGCCATGTCACCTGCATCTGATGACGGCACAGCAAGCGCTCCCTCGCCGCCGGGGGGAACAACAACGTCGACTACTACCAACACAACGCCTACAAAGAAAGCCCCTGCCAGACTGTACCGTGATGATTACATGAAGTTTGGCTTCACGTTTACTGGGGATACAACTAGGGGTGCAACGGTTTTCGGTTTAAAACCGAACCGTTCGGTACAGCATACACGGTTCAATGCGCTCCAATGAACCGCGCTATTTCGGTTTGCATTCATTAATTTCTTACAGCTGCGAAGAATGTATTTCTCGGTCACACACCGCCCTACTAAGAAGTCTAGCACTCTATCGGTCACAGAAGTGTAGCACTCTGTCAGGCCACCCCCACATCCACATCCACATCCACACCCACACACACACACACAGAGAGAGACGGCATGATGAGGAGAATCCAGCCCTCGTCTTTATACGTCGTTCTTGGAATAATTATTGATCGTCATACACAGAGACACACACAGCGGAGTAACCTCGCGCCAACAGGCTTCTAAGCACGGTCTTTGTAAGTTTTATCTGCATCTGCACTCGCTGTTTGAGTGCTAATTAAGAGGGAGAGAGAGAGCAAAAACAACCCGCAGCAGGACATTAATTCTGTCAGAAAGGTCCCAACTAAATACTCCATGTCCAATCCATGACTGTAGATAGAAGCCCTTCTTCTAATAATATGAGCATAATATCCTTAAATCCTCATTTAGACTTATTGTAAACTTTTGTATTTTTCTGTGCGACACACACGACACATTCACTGTGTGAATCCCTCCCCCTCTCCTCTTCCCTGCAACTTACTGCCCCGTGTGAGCGCATAGGAGCATTTTCTTCCCCTTGAAAATAATGATGAGGCACATTAAAATAGCAATATAAGGTTTTTTTTTTACCCTTTAAAATAATGAAAAGGCAGAAATGCCTAATAAAATAATATATGCTAAAAAAAGAAAGAAGATAAGAAAATGCTATAAATAAACTTTTTTGAGTGGTGCAAGCCACTGCCTGGCTGGCTGGGTATGAGCATGAAAACAGCATGGTTGTTTTTCACCACATGTGCGCAACCTAACACACACACAAACACACACGCACATTATTAACTGTATATATGATGATTTTGTGTGTGCCAGTACAGTGACAGTACAGTAGAGGGTACAGTAGAGGGACCGGCACACAGTAACTCTGTCATTTCTCAACCGTTTCGGACACGGGGCGGCTCGCCGGAACCGGCCCGGCCCCCTGGGCGCGTTCCTGGGGGTCACTTCACACGGGTGTATTTTTTTTTACTGTACCAAAACCGAACTGAAACCGTGGCCCCCATACCGAGGTTCGAACCGAACCGTGGTCTAACTGAACCGTTGCACCCCTAATACAAACATACATAGGCTGCATTCTATGATCCTATAGTTTACTGAGACACTACACTGTCTCTCTGCATTCTATGATCCTATAGTTTACTGAGACGCTACACTGTCTCTCTGCATTCTATGATCCTATAGTTTACTGAGACACTACACTGTCTCTCTGCATTCTATGATCCTATAGTTTACTGAGACACTACACTGTCTCTCTGCATTCTATGATCCTATAGTTTACTGAGACGCTACACTGTCTCTCTGCATTCTATGATCCTATAGTTTACTGAGACACTACACTGTCTCTCTGCATTCTATGATCCTATAGTTTACTGAGACACTACACTGTCTCTCTGCATTCTATGATCCTATAGTTTACTGAGACACTACACTGTCTCTCTGCATTCTATGATCCTATAGTTTACTGAGACACTACACTGTCTCTCTGCATTCTATGATCCTATAGTTTACTGAAACGCTACACTGTCTCTCTGCATTCTATGATCCTATAGTTTACTGAGACCCTACACTGTCTCTCTGCATTCTATGATCCTATAGTTTACTGAGACACTACACTGTCTCTCTGCATTCTATGATCCTATAGTTTACTGAGACGCTACACTGTCTCTCTGCATTCTATGATCCTATAGTTTACTGAGACACTACACTGTCTCTCTGCATTCTATGATCCAATAGTTTACTGAGACACTACACTGTCTCTCTGCATTCTATGATCCTATAGTTTACTGAGACACTCAGGGCTCCAGCGTGCGACCTATTAGGTCGCATATGCGACTTAATTTCTTAATGTGCGAGTTAAATTTGAACGAGGTCGCACCGGTGCTACTTATTGCTTTCACTCCCAGCCTCAACCATGAAGCACGGGCATTAGCGCGATAATAAAATATTACTTTATTCTCGCTCATTCCGCGCCTCCTCTCTCTCTTTCTCCCTCCCTCTCTCTCTCTCTGCCTGTCTGTCTGCACCGGTCTACACACGACACGCGTGAGTTCAACAGCGGCGGCGCGCTCACTGATCAACCCCGAAAAAAACGAAACTGATTCCAGCATCGGCTGTACACATAAGTTTCCCTGGAGCGAGCATGCTGTGCATTGCTGTCGCTGAATCCACGGAGACAGCAGACACAACATATGGGGGACTGCGCCTCGTCCCCGACCCCAAACACGGTAAACTTGTTGTTGAAAAATAGCTTCCAATAGCTTGTTATTTTGCGTCGAGTAGCGCTGTGTGCAGGCCAGGCTACATACATGATGGCCTCGAACAAAATACATCTCCCACGTGAAACCTGGTATATTCTTCGTCGTACAACGTGGTCTTGCATGCTGAAAATAGCAGATTTACAAGCTCACAACGCGTCGCGTCCACCACACGTTGTGAGCTTGTAGATCAGCACATGGAAATATGCAGGCTGAGACGTTTAGAAACTTTCCCCTTCACAATAAAAGCACATCAGCTTTCACATGTTCATTCCATATAAAGAAAAGACAGGAGGAAAGTGGGCAAGGATTATGAATTCGGTGGCATTTCACATTGCAAAAGGGTGCAGGAAGAGTGGGCAGTGGGCACCTCAGTGTTAAATATCCTTATTGGACATTAGGTTGAACATGCCCATGCAGAAGGTAAGGGGTGTGTCTCATTTCTGTTTCATATACAGTACAGTAGCCAAATGATAATAACGATATGGAAAAATGCACTATAGGTTAATTAATTATAATAATTTCCTATAGAATGTGTGAGTGAGAAATATAACATGTTATGTGCTTCATTTAAGGCATTTATGCTTCAGCCAAGAAAACATGTGCTAGCCTTGGTGATATGGTCATGTATTAATACAGCGCTGCGGCACTATACAAAAAAAAGTTGGTGCTACCTAATTTGTGGTGGCGCTACCAACTGAAAAGGTAGGTGGCACCAGTGCTACCTGTGAAAAGGTTAGTCTGGAGCCCTGGAGACACTACACTGTCTCTGCATTCTATGATCCTATAGTTTACTGAGACACAACACTGTCTCTGCATTCTATGATCCTATAGTTTACTGAGACACTACACTGTCTCTGCATTCTATGATCCTATAGTTTACTGAGACACTACACTGTCTCTCTGCATTCTATGATCCTATAGTTTACTGAGACACTACACTGTCTCTGCATTCTATGATCCTATAGTTTACTGAGACACTACACTGTCTCTCTGCATTCTATGATCCTATAGTTTACTGAGACACTACACTGTCTCTCTGCATTCTATGATCCTATAGTTTACTGAGACACTACACTGTCTCTGCATTCTATGATCCTATAGTTTACTGAGACACTACACTGTCTCTCTGCATTCTATGATCCTATAGTTTACTGAGACGCTACACTGTCTCTCTGCATTCTATGATCCTATAGTTTACTGAGACATATACACTGTCTCTCTGCATTCTATGATCCTATAGTTTACTGAGACACTACACTGTCTCTCTGCATTCTATGATCCTATAGTTTACTGAGACGCTACACTGTCTCTCTGCATTCTATGATCCTATAGTTTACTGAGACATATACACTGTCTCTCTGCATTCTATGATCCTATAGTTTACTGAGACACTACACTGTCTCTCTGCATTCTATGATCCTATAGTTTACTGAGACACTACACTGTCTCTCTGCATTCTATGATCCTATAGTTTACTGTGACACTACACTGTCTCTCTGCATTCTATGATCCTATAGTTTACTAAGGCACTACACTGTCTCTCTGTATTCTATGATCCTATAGTTTACTGAGACACTACACTGTCTCTCTGCATTCTATGATCCTATAGTTTACTGAGACGCTACACTGTCTCTCTGCATTCTATGATCCTATAGTTTACTGAGACATATACACTGTCTCTCTGCATTCTATGATCCTATAGTTTACTGAGACACTACACTGTCTCTCTGCATTCTATGATCCTATAGTTTACTGAGACACTACACTGTCTCTCTGCATTCTATGATCCTATAGTTTACTGAGACGCTACACTGTGTCTTTGCATTCTATGATCCTATAGTTTACTGAGACACTACACTGTCTCTCTGCATTCTATGATCCTATAGTTTACTAAGGCACTACACTGTCTCTCTGTATTCTATGATCCTATAGTTTACTGAGACACTACACTGTCTCTCTGCATTCTATGATCCTATAGTTTACTGAGACGCTACACTGTCTCTCTGCATTCTATGATCCTATAGTTTACTGAGACATATACACTGTCTCTCTGCATTCTATGATCCTATAGTTTACTGAGACACTACACTGTCTCTCTGCATTCTATGATCCTATAGTTTACTAAGGCACTACACTGTCTCTCTGTATTCTATGATCCTATAGTTTACTGAGACACTACACTGTCTCTCTGCATTCTATGATCCTATAGTTTACTGAGACGCTACACTGTCTCTCTGCATTCTATGATCCTATAGTTTACTGAGACGCTACACTGTGTCTCTGCATTCTATGATCCTATAGTTTACTGAGACACTACACTGTCTCTCTGCATTCTATGATCCTATAGTTTACTGAGACACTACACTGTCTCTCTGCATTCTATGATCCTATAGTTTACTGAGACGCTACACTGTCTCTCTGCATTCTATGATCCTATAGTTTACTGAGACACTACACTGTCTCTCTGCATTCTATGATCCTATAGTTTACTGAGACACTACACTGTCTCTCTGCATTCTATGATCCTATAGTTTACTGAGACACTACACTGTCTCTCTGCATTCTATGATCCTATAGTTTACTGAGACACTACACTGTCTCTCTGCATTCTTAATTTCTTAATGTGCGAGTTAAATTTGAACGAGGTCGCACCGGTGCTACTTATTGCTTTCACTCCCAGCCTCAACCATGAAGCACGGGCATTAGCGCGATAATAAAATATTACTTTATTCTCGCTCATTCCGCGCCTCCTCTCTCTCTTTCTCCCTCCCTCTCTCTCTCTCTGCCTGTCTGTCTGCACCGGTCTGCACACGACACGCGTGAGTTCAACAGCGGCGGCGCGCTCACTGATCAACCCCGAAAAAAAACGAAACTGATTCCAGCATCGGCTGTACACATAAGTTTCCCTGGAGCGAGCATGCTCCAGGGAATGTATATTGTATGTATATTCTTCGTCGTACGACGTGGTCTTGCATGCTGAAAATAGCAGATTTACAAGCTCACAACGCGTCGCGTCCACCACACGTTGTGAGCTTGTAGATCAGCACATGGAAATATGCAGGCTGAGACGTTTAGAAACTTTCCCCTTCACAATAAAAGCACATCAGCTTTCACATGTTCATTCCATATAAAGAAAAGACAGGAGGAAAGTGGGCAAGGATTATGAATTCGGTGGCATTTCACATTGCAAAAGGGTGCAGGAAGAGTGGGCAGTGGGCACCTCAGTGTTAAATATCCATATTGGCCATTAGGTTGAATATGCCCATGCAGAAGGTAAGGGGTGTGTCTCATTTCTGTTTCATATACAGTACAGTAGCCAAATGATAATAACGATATGGAAAAATGCACTATAGGTTAATTAATTATAATAATTTCCTATAGAATGTGTGAGTGAGAAATATAACATGTTATGTGCTTCATTTAAGGCATTTATGCTTCAGCCAAGAAAACCTATGCTAGCCTTGGTGATAAGGTCATGTATTAATACAGCGCTGCGGCGCTATACAAAGAAAAGTTGGTGCTACCTAATTTGTGGTGGCGCTACCAACTGAAAAGGTAGGTGGCACCAGTGCTACCTGTGAAAACGTTAGTCTGGAGCCCTGGAGACACTACACTGTCTCTGCATTCTATGATCCTATAGTTTACTGAGACACTACACTGTCCCTCTGCATTCTATGATCCTATAGTTTACTGAGACACTACACTGTCTCTGCATTCTATGATCCTATAGTTTACTGAGACACTACACTGTCTCTGCATTCTATGATCCTATAGTTTACTGAGACACTACACTGTCTCTGCATTCTATGATCCTATAGTTTACTGAGACACTACACTGTCTCTGCATTCTATGATCCTATAGTTTACTGAGACACTACACTGTCTCTCTGCATTCTATGATCCTATAGTTTACTGAGACACTACACTGTCTCTGCATTCTATGATCCTATAGTTTACTGAGACACTACACTGTCTCTCTGCATTCTATGATCCTATAGTTTACTGAGACACTACACTGTCTCTCTGCATTCT
Source organism: Protomyctophum parallelum (assembly GCF_964188405.1). Lineage (NCBI taxonomy): Eukaryota > Metazoa > Chordata > Actinopteri > Myctophiformes > Myctophidae > Protomyctophum > Protomyctophum parallelum. The sequence goes on along the minus strand of NC_139697.1, from coordinate 101,935,024 downwards.
ATGATCCTATAGTTTACTGAGACACTACACTGTCTCTCTGCATTCTATGATCCTATAGTTTACTGAGACACTACACTGTCTCTCTGCATTCTATGATCCTATAGTTTACTGAGACGCTACACTGTCTCTCTGCATTCTATGATCCTATAGTTTACTGAGACATATACACTGTCTCTCTGCATTCTATGATCCTATAGTTTACTGAGACACTACACTGTCTCTCTGCATTCTATGATCCTATAGTTTACTGAGACACTACACTGTCTCTCTGCATTCTATGATCCTATAGTTTACTGAGACACTACACTGTCTCTCTGCATTCTATGATCCTATAGTTTACTGAGGCACTACACTGTCTCTCTGTATTCTATGATCCTATAGTTTACTGAGACACTACACTGTCTCTCTGCATTCTATGATCCTATAGTTTACTGAGACGCTACACTGTCTCTCTGCATTCTATGATCCTATAGTTTACTGAGACATATACACTGTCTCTCTGCATTCTATGATCCTATAGTTTACTGAGACACTACACTGTCTCTGCATTCTATGATCCTATAGTTTACTGAGACACTACACCGTCTCTCTGCATTCTATGATCCTATAGTTTACTGAGACACTACACTGTCTCTCTGCATTCTATGATCCTATAGTTTACTGAGACGCTACACTGTCTCTCTGCATTCTATGATCATATAGTTTACTGAGACACTACACTGTCTCTGCATTCTATGATCCTATAGTTTACTGAGACACTACACTGTCTCTGCATTCTATGATCCTATAGTTTACTGAGACACTAAACTGTCTCTCTGCATTCTATGATCCTATAGTTTACTGAGACACTACACTGTCTCTGCATTCTATGATCCTATAGTTTACTGAGACACTACACTGTCTCTCTGCATTCTATGATCCTATAGTTTACTGAGGCACTACACTGTCTCTCTGCATTCTATGATCCTATAGTTTACTGAGACACTATACTGTCTCTCTGCATTCTATGATCCTATAGTTTACTGAGACACTACACTGTCTCTCTGCATTCTATGATCCTATAGTTTACTGAGGCACTACACTGTCTCTCTGCATTCTATGATCCTATAGTTTACTGAGACACTACACTGTCTCTCTGCATTCTATGATCCTATAGTTTACTGAGACACTACACTGTCTCTCTGCATTCTATGATCCTATAGTTTACTGAGACACTACACTGTCTCTCTGCATTCTATGATCCTATAGTTTACTGAGACACTACACTGTCTCTGCATTTCTATGTATTTATTTTACACCAGATTATGTCTTTTATATGACAGTACTAAATGGATTGATTGAAATTGTTTTATATTTACAGACACGTCCACAGAACAGCCTTCCGCTACTGCTGCTGTTGCTGCGGATGCTATTGAGGCTGCTATTAATGCTGCCGTTTCCATGGAAAAAGGTAAGATAATGCACAAAACAAAATGTGTTTATAGGTTTTAGTCATCACAGGTTACAGTAAAAAAAAAATAAGTGGGTGAAATAATTATTACATTTACTTATTTTATGGTTTTGTGTATTCCTGTCTTAGATGTTGAGTCTGCAACTCCGGGGTGGTCTAGTGTCAGGTGACAGCCGACCCAGATCCCCTTTACTGCACAGCCTGGGCCTGGGAGGAGGTGGGTGTACCACAACTACCAAATGTACTTGAATTACTTTCCCCCCTTTTGAATACTGTAAAGCTCAGCTTTTCTTACAGTTTGCACTACATACAACTGTTTGCTACTAGACTGATTGCACAACTGTGTATATATTTATAATGTAAAAAGTCAATTTGATTGATTGATCTGATGTGTGTTGGAAATAAAAAGGGACTGGCATTCACAGTTCACATCATAGTTATGCCTGCTGTCTATTCTGCACACTTTTCCCACAAAAAAGCTGCAAAAAACAACTGATATCCAGTTTGGACGAAGCGTTATAAAACTGCTTAGAACTCCAAAATGGAAGATGATAGAAACTAACTTTTGGATGCAGGTTTTTGTTATAAACATATTTTTGAGAAACATGGATCCACAGAGGATGTACTGGTCGGACCATGTGAACATAATATATATCAAAACATACCCTGGAATGTCTGTCTGAATCCCACACAAACAGTGAGTTTATATCATGTTGCATTTTGGAGTTATGGACCGTTGAAGTATGGATCGGTGTAACTAAACTACAGCCATCAGTTGAAAAACCATGCTATGAAATGAGCTTCATATCTATATAATGGAAAATGTGAGAAGATTCTTTTTTAATTATTATTCAAGTCGACACCATAAGGTTTCATTTGAGATATGTCATCGATACGTAGTCCTAGTAGAAAGTACTTTGAAAGTAGGCTACTTTGTTTCACTAAAATGCTCATAACTCTTTTTCCAAAATGCTGTTTTGGGTGAAAACAGGCTGTATTCAGCTGCTTACAGCTTCATACTGGTAAATTGTATCAACACAGTTAATTTTTTTCCATGATAGCAGACATGTTAATGCTTCTTTTAAGATATTGTGTGTTCACAAAGACAAAACTGAGAATATTCTATAATTCTTTAGATATGTCTTCTAAGAAACCCCTTGGCATTACATACATGGCTCGAATCTGGCCATGGCGCCAAGAGTGTTAATAGCTAAACATGATTATTGGTTCAAACTTGTTGTGCTATACTTTTGTAGTGGCACAAGCGGAAACAACATGTGTGTCTGTCTGTCTTTTAGGGGACCATGAGTTACCAAACTATATTTGTATCGTTACAGTTGCTGAATGACCATTTAGTCTTGTTAGAATAATACTAATAAAATATTAATTTGTTTTACCCGAGAGTATTGCACCACATCTTCCTACGTAGTAATGTCAAAGTTGACTCACCAGTCTCTTCTTCGTGTTCATCGTTAATCTGTGGAGGTTGAGGTTCCTCCTGGATCAGACTGGATCTCCTCTCCTGATGTTGTGGAGGTTGTGGTTCCTCCTGGACCAGACTGGATCTCCTCTCCTCATATTCAGATGAAACCTCTTTACACACAGACGGGAGGAGAGAGAAGGTAGCATCAGCAGAGCAACTCAAAGTGCTTTTGTCAACTCAAAGATTATTGTCCTATTCATTTTGTCAGGATAACCATCGTTTAAAAAATGAGTGTCTCGAGTCTCTTCTCAACGCCTCGCAGAGCACGGTGTTGAGTAGAGCCCGGCATCGGTCTCAACGATGTATCCGTCATTTTTGGCGCTGATGCCCGACATTATTTCACCGATGTGGTCGCAGTATTATCATTATTGTAATCTACCCTTCCTCACCCAACCACCCCCTTTCCCCCTCACTGTATATTTCCTTTTTTACTTCCTTTATGATGAATTCCTATTCTGTTAAATAGGTATATAAAAAGTGTATATTTGTATGTCTCCAAATGTTTTGATGGCGGACCCTCTTGTAAACAAGTGTAATGCTTTTATTGGGTCGTCCACTTACAGTTAACAGTTTTTGTATTGAGTTGTGCTTGAAATGTACTGTAATTCTGCAAACTGTTAATAAATAATACGCGCTCTTTCAGTTTGATAATAATCATTTTCTTACAGCTGCGGAGAATGGATTTAAAAAGGCACTGCACGCGCCTTGCCTGTGACTCTGACCATTTATGCCAAATATCTTCATAGCTAAACATGATTATGGGTTCAAACTTGTTGTGCTTAGGGCTGCACGATTTTGCAAAACAAATAAAAATAACCTAGATTATTTTCTCTGAAACCTCGATTTCGGTTTCAATGTCGATTATTTTTCAGTAAAATAAATAAATTGTCTCAAAATGTGTTTTATTTTTAAATGCAAACAAATGTGAATTTTCCTATTGGAATAAAGTCCAAATCCCTGGCTACAAGACAAATAAATATGCCTTAAAACATTACACTTGCCCTCTATGAATAAAAATAAATAAAAACATCAATATGTTATTTCTTTCATAAAGAGAGAATGTTTCAATCAATAGGGACTGCTCCCATTGCAGGCTGATATGTCCATGTGTGGTCCAGCCCTAGCTCTGGTCCATATAGCCTTAAGCAGTAAGGCTATGGACCAGAGCTAGTCCAGCCCTATGGCATGCATATTATGCTAATAAAACAACTCAATACTTCCTAAGAATAATATGAGCATCAAAGCAATATTTAAATACTTTTTATTAGCATGTGCATGCCATGCATTCCCTGGGGCTGGACATATGTCATATGACATCCTCAACTTGCGACAGGAGCAGTTCCTATTAGAACTAGAAAGATAAACAGTGTACACTACCCAACTTTATTTTATGAAAGAAATAAAACATATTTAAGGTGTTTTTATTGTTAGTTATAGAGGGCAAGTATAGTGTTTCAAGGCATATTTGTCTGGCCAGGGATCCTTTTAAACAAAGACAGCTAAATCCCCTTTGGGATTAAACAAGTGTTTTCACTTTACAAAATATGTCCAAATGAATTCTTAAAAAATAGCCAATTTAATGTTTAGGTGCCCACTCTTCCTGCACCCTTTTGCAATGTGAAATGCCACTGAATCTGTAGGCCTAATCCTTTTTAATTTTGATTCTGTCTCGTATATGGGCCATGTGAAAGATAATGATGCCACATCTCTTTTCAACTTGTGACAGCTGATGCTTGTACTGTGAAGGCAAAGGTTTCTGAACGTCTCATCCTCCATTTTTACGCGTGCTGAAAATAGCCAATCTACTAGCTCACAGCGTGTTGTGGAGGCCACACGTCGTGACTCGCTTGCAGATCAGCTATTTTTTAGCACGCTGATGCAACAGGTCGTACGGCGAAACATAAGACAGGCTTTCCCTTTGTTTTTAGCCGAGACAACGTACAGAGTCAACAGAGTCAGACACACATGGCTATTGGCTCCTCGATGCAAAATAAACAGTGTACACGACCCAACTTTACGATAATAAGGGACAGTAGGTCGGGATCAAATATTGTTTTGGAAAAGATAAAGTTATAATTTGCCTCTTGTCCTAATGTAGAGATTGTGTAAAACTGGCTTCAGTTGTGTCATGACAAGTGTTGGAGACAGTTTTGTTTTATTTATTTGTTTCACTTTCGTTTTCATTTTCATATAGGCCTACCGGTATATCAAATATTGTTTTGGAAAAGTTATCATTTGGATTAATAGTAGCCCCCACCTTTAATTAGAAACTTAAGTAGGCCTATGTCATGTCAATTTAGTGAGCCTCTTTGCACTTCCTTTATAATGTATCCCCTTCAAAGTAAAACCTCCTCTGCAGTGATTCTGGAACAGTGAATTGTAACTTGTATTTTATTTTGAAATGCTCAGTGGGGGAGGAAGTGGGGTAGCCTGTTTAAGGTCTCTTGACATGCCTTTTGAGAACAATGGAAAATGTTTGGTGAAGCTGGGAAGGCATACAGTTGTTGATCTTATTTCATACCTTACTAGCATACTAATTTATTTATTTAATATTTATTTTGGAGCTATTAATTTGACCTTTTCAGTTTGATTATTCAAGTAGACTTTTGTGGAACATAATACATAGCTTAATGGTACTTAAGCTAAGCTGGTGTTGTTCAGAATCTACTAACCTGCAGTGTGTAGATCGATGTCCATATCAAAATCAATGTCCAGCAGTTTGTTTTGTGTCTCCAGCAGAGTTTGTAGTGTCTCCATCTCTCTCTGGAAGAGGTTGACCATGAACTCTCCCACCGCGCTGAGGCGCTCCAACACAAACACTCTGACGCTAAGCTCCACACTACAAACATCAGCAGCGCCACGCTGCTGTTTGTCCACAACAAACAATATCTCCTCTCCCACCGCCGCTAGCTGTTCATTTATCTTCAGCCGTACAGACTCCATTTGACGCTTTTCACCTCCTTTAGGAGACATTTCCACCAAGCTTTCTGTTCCTACTGTAATATAGAATGTGTAATAAAGGCACAAACATCAACAATTCCCGAGAGACACGACAACATGTCTGACTTCTTCAACAGCGGCCATCGCCGTAATGGAAAACTAGACGCAGCCACGTTACGTTGTGCAAACAAGCACTTCCGGGTCAAATGTTCCCACGCATGCGCACCAAAATAATCCAGGCGCTGTTGCCTTAATGCCTTTCGCCCTCTGGTGGTGGAGGTGTGTAACTGTGATAGATAGATAGATAGATGGATAGATGGATAGATGGATAGATGGATAGATGGAATAGATAGATAGATAGATAGATAGATAGATAGATAGATAGATAGATAGATAGATAGATAGATAGATAGATAGATAGATAGATAGATAGATAGATAGATAGATAGACGATCTACAACCTCATGTTGCGCTGTGACACGCTTTGAGCTTGTAGATCAGCTTTTATGCACTTTTGACATTTTTAATTCATGATGCATTGATATTAAAAGGAAAAAGTACTTTGTAATTTTGTAATTTTGAATACTTGATTATGCGTACTTTGTCCACCACTGATGACTGGACACCAACATCAGGGAGTCTAAATTAGTACCTATTGGTAAGTAATTACCTAGTAATTATTACTGGCGGTTCATGAGCTGGCAGTTCATGATCTATAGCTGTTTTTCAATTGAGTGCTATAGCGCCACCCTTTGGCCAATGGTTGTGGTCTTTGTCTCTAAGCAGGGGGACACAGCCCTCTACCATAATGCCACATTTAGTAAAAACAACTGCATAGTTTGGCCTGGAGTGCGTACATAAGAAAATATGTATAATTCAGAATAGTGGGTGATCTTCACTGATCTAATGCATTCACATGGAATCAGGCGAGCGGTAGATGGCAAACAGCAAAACCTGCTGGACGGCACGGTAAAAAGATTTAATGTTTTAACATTGATGCCTTTCTGCCGTTACCGTGACCGGATGTGGCTGCCAGGCTGCCGTGCCGTCCTGTTCCGTTTACCGTCCTGCTCCCGTCCACTAAAATGACTTCCTGTTTGCCATCTACTGCTAGCCAGGGTCAGAGGTCAAACTGCTACTGCTTGCTATATGATGAATTCCTGTTCTGTTCTGTAACTATATAGAAGTGTCTATTTGTACGTCTCTAAATGTTTTGATGAATTGAACAATGTGGACCCTATTGTAAACAAGTGTAAGGCTTAATTGGGTCGTCCACTCACAGTTAAGTCTTTGTATTGAGTTTGTGCTTAAAATGTAAACTGTGATTCTGCAAACTGTTAATAAATATTTCAATCAATCAAGCAAAAGCCTGATTCCATGTGAATGCAGCATTAGCCAGGGTCAGAGGTCAAAAGTCAGAACACCAAGTTGTTCCACATCAGGAGACGCATATGTCTATCCAAGTTTTAGTGTTGGTTCGTTCGGTTCATGAGCTATAACCTGTTCAAATGCATTTTTGATTGAGTGCTATAGCGCCACCCTTTGGCCAATGGGCGTAGGCTTTGCGTTCTCACCCTTTGGCACCCCTCTACCATATTGCCAAGTTTTACGATAACCGACTGCACGGTTAAGCCAGAAATGCAATTTATATATTTTTTATCCCACGTTTTTTGTAACCCATTTTTCACCCCTGTGTCAATGAGCTAATGTGATCCTGGGCTCTAAACACCCTCCGCCAACCTGGGGAGAGCAACGGACTTGAACTCATGCTTCCTTCATGCCTGAGTGTCCAAGTTGCTCCTTTACACCTGACAGAGGGGAGTTTCCCTTGGTTGGACGTAGCACGTGGAAGGAACACGTTATTCCAATCAGTTCCTTTCCCCTCCATCAGGCGCACGGGCTGCCCAGGGGGAGGTAGTTTAGACCAGGATTACTGCATGTTTTTTGTGAGGGTACCTACCCTAGGGGACACAGGGAGAACATGTGAGGTACCTACGCTAGGGGACACGGGGAGAACATGTGAGGGTACCTACCCTAGGGGACACGGGGAGAACATGTGAGGGTACCTACCCTAGGGGACACAGGGAGAACATGTGAGGGTACCTACCCTAGGGGACACAGGGAGAACATGTGAGGGTACCTACGCTAGGGGACACGGGGAGAACATGTGAGGGTACCTACCCTAGGGGACACAGGGAAAACATGTGAGGTACCTACGCTAGGGGACACGGGGAGAACATGTGAGACAGAATGTCCAGCAGAAAGGCCCTTTTGCCAACCCCGCCTCGGGTATGGGCACTGATGACGTGGAGAAGTGAACACGGCCACAGCGTCCCCAGCGGGAATCGAACCCAGGACCCTCTAGCTGTCAGGCGACAGCACTACCAACTGTGCCACCGTGCCCCGAATGCAGAATTTTTGTGGACAGCTATTTCTTATCACACCGTTTATGGTGGTTAGGTTTCCCCCAGGTGTGGTGGAGAACAGTGTTGTTTTTGGCAGCAAATTTAGATTTAGTTTTACTCAGTCTCTTGAATAGTGTATTTAGTTTGAGTCACATTTTATTCACCTGGAATGTCTTAGTGTTAGTCTAGTTTTAGTCGACTAAATCTACAGTTGATTTAGTCGAACAAAATGTATTTTGGCAGGCCGTCGTAATTATTGTTTTTTACACTTGCTGAAAATAGCCGATCTTCAAGCCCACAACGCGTCGTGCTTGAGCTTGTAGATTGTCTATTTTCAGCATGCAACTAATTGTAAAATGACTTATACTGGAAATATATTGGTATATTTAGTCTTAGTTTTAGTCATCATAGCTTAGTTTTCCTTTAGTTTCCATTTAGTTTTCATTAGTGAAAAAAGGTAGTCAAGGAACATTTTTCGTCTTAGTCGACGAAATCAACACTAGTGGAGACGACGCTGGTGTGCCTGCAGAGTACCTGACTGACTGAAACGCTTGTCACAATGTTTGCAGCAATAAGGTCTTTCTCCAGTGTGGAGACGCTGGTGTCTTGTCAGCGTAGCATCTGGGAGAAGCTCTTGTCACATTGTTCACAATGGAACGGTTTTACAGAATCAAAGGTGTTATACATATGGTCGTGATTCACCAGGATCTTAAATGGTTGGATTCTATAGGCTTAAAATAATTCATATCAATATTTTCTTTGTAAATCTCTATGGGAAAATAATGGTAGATTTTTCAGTGGGTCCAGAAAACCAAGCCCACTGTCCATCCATAGGGTTGAAGCGGTTCATTTTGAAGTGCTTCTGGACAAGACTTGTTTCAGCGTTATTTGGCATGACCCTCTACACCAGGGGTAACCAACCAGGGGCTCGCGAGCTACCAGTAGCTCGCGGGAACCTTTCAAGTCGATCCCGAAGTGTCAGACTGACTGGCAGCAATACACAGCAGAATGTCGTTCGCAAAAAAAGAGCAGATCTACAAGCTAACAACGTGTAGAGGCTCGATGCATTTCAGCTTGAAGATCTGTTCCCCTTGCTTCCACCGCACCGCCCTCGGCCCTCCCCCTTTTAGCACTCTGTGCTCATGTGCTGTGTGTCTGTTGTTCCCCTCGCAGGCAGCACACAGAGCAATGAGAGCATCAGAGTGAACGCAGCATGATAGCGTCCCCGACACGTTGAATATTATTCAATATTATTATTTGTAAAGTTCGAACGCCAACTTTTAACACTGCACGGCTGCACGCACAAATAAAGAGTGCACTCGGCACTCGCACATGACGGATTATTATCGATCAAAACAATCCTTAGCGTGTTGCACAGCATGAATGATAAGTAATCACCGACCTGGCTGGATAAATATCACTATGACAAATTGTCAAAATGTTTAGTGCCGCTGTCAAAACATGACACAGTGAGAGTTGAAGATTCTAACTATTGAACAAGAAAGCCACAGTTTTGAAGGAAGTGGGTCCTAGACAGGGCTTTGATTGATTGATTGAAATATTTATTAACAGTTTGTAGAATTTACAGTACATTTTAAGCACAAACTCAATACAAAGACTGTCAACTGTGAGTGGACGACCCAATTAAGCATTACACTTGTTTACAACAGGGTCCACATTGTTCAATTCATCAAAACATTTAAAGACATACAAACATTTAGAGACATACAAATAGACATTTCTATGTAGCTAAATTCATCATATGGGAAGCAAAAAAAGGGAAAAGATACAATATACAGCCATCCGTAGGTGCCCTTTGAGAGCGGTTTTGAAGGAGTCAAGGGATTCACATGTCTTAATGACTGTTGGTAGGGCGTTCCACATTTTGGTGGCATAGGAGCGAAAATAATTTAGTCCCTTGTTTGTGCCGAATCTGGGTTGTACATGGTTTGTTGCACTCCCTCTGGTGTTGTGGGTGTGGACTTCGTTTACATTAAGGAAGTATTTAGACAGGTACATGGGTATCTTGGTGGTGTATCGAATCTTGTGGACCAGACCCATTGCAAGATGCTGCTTGACGCAAGATGCTGCTTGACGTATAGCTCATGGATGCATGGATGATAGACAGACTATCCGTTTTTATCCTGCTGTTCTATCATGTGATATTCGATGCAGGGCAAGATGCTTGATTGTGAATTAAATTGTAACATTCTCCTTGGCTTTGACTGCTTCAGACAGAACATCTGACACACAGCTACGGTAGACTATTAATTTACTAAGCTGTTAACTTACTCGGCTGCCTACCGTTGCTCGTTAATCAGGTCACACAATGGATGGACCACTGATATTTATCCATCCAGGTCGGTGATTTTGTAACACATGCTTTTGTAAGCGACGCTAAGGATTGTTTTGATCGATAATAATCCGTCATGTGCGTGCGCGAGTGCACTCTTTATTTGTGCGTGCAGCCGTGCACAGTGTTTCTCCCACGTTTGGTTAAAAGTTGGCGTTCAAACTTTACAAATATGTGAATATTCATTGAAATGAGAAACAAAATATTGTGCTGTAAAAGCAATTCATGTCCTTTGCATTTTGTTTTATTAAAAAAAAACTCAACAAAGAAGTTTATTTGTATTTTTGTCCTAATATTTTTTATTTCTAATACATTTGTCTTAAAGCGCAAATAACATAGGCTACTTTCTAAAATGGCTTTTAATATTTAATATCATATTGTCTATGTCCCTCAAAGTTATTTCTAATGGTTTTGAGCCTCAATCACCACTGATATAACCAGGCCTTGTCATTTCTTTCTGGACTTTGAAAGCAGTTTTAGCTGCAGTACCACAATGTCCTGAGGTGGTGGGGGTGCAGATGCAGATTATTTAATATTTGAGTCATTATAATACTGACAAATTGTCAAAATGTTTAGTGCCGCTGTCAAAACATGACACAGTGAGAGTTGAAGATTCTAACTATTGAACAAGAAAGCCACAGTTTTGAAGGAAGTGGGTCCTAGACAGGGCTTTGATTGATTGATTGAAATATTTATTAACAGTTTGTAGAATTTACAGTACATTTTAAGCACAAACTCAATACAAAGACTGTCAACTGTGAGTGGACGACCCAATTAAGCATTACACTTGTTTACAACAGGGTCCACATTGTTCAATTCATCAAAACATTTAAAGACATACAAACATTTAGAGACATACAAATAGACATTTCTATGTAGCTAAATTCATCATATGGGAAGCAAAAAAAGGGAAAAGATACAATATACAGTGAGGGAAAATGGGGTGGGGGGGGGGGATTCAGATTTTACAGAGGCCAGTTTCGAATTGCAGCCATCCGTAGGTGCCCTTTGAGAGCGGTTTTGAAGGAGTCAAGGGATTCACATGTCTTAATGACTGTTGGTAGGGCGTTCCACATTTTGGTGGCATAGGAGCGAAAAGAATTTAGTCCCTTGTTTGTGCCGAATCTGGGTTGTACATGGTTTGTTGCACTCCCTCTGGTGTTGTGGGTGTGGACTTCGTTTACATTAAGGAAGTATTTAGACAGGTACATGGGTATCTTGGTGGTGTATCGAATCTTGTGGACCAGACCCATTGCAAGATGCTGCTTGACGCAAGATGCTGCTTGACGTATAGCTCATGGATGCATGGATGATAGACAGACTATCCGTTTTTATCCTGCTGTTCTATCATGTGATATTCGATGCAGGGCAAGATGCTCGATTGTGAATTAAATTGTAACATTCTCCTTGGCTTTGACTGCTTCAGACAGAACATCTGACACACAGCTACGGTAGACTATTAATTTACTAAGCTGTTAACTTACTCGGCTGCCTACCGTTGCTCGTTAATCAGGTCACACAATGGATGGACCACTGATATTTATCCATCCAGGTCGGTGATTTTGTAACACATGCTTTTGTAAGCGACGCTAAGGATTGTTTTGATCGATAATAATCCGTCATGTGCGTGCGCGAGTGCACTCTTTATTTGTGCGTGCAGCCGTGCACAGTGTTTCTCCCACGTTTGGTTAAAAGTTGGCGTTCAAACTTTACAAATATGTGAATATTCATTGAAATGAGAAACAAAATATTGTGCTGTAAAAGCAATTCATGTCCTTTGCATTTTGTTTTATTAAAAAAAAACTCAACAAAGAAGTTTATTTGTATTTTTGTCCTAATATTTTTTATTTCTAATACATTTGTCTTAAAGCGCAAATAACATAGGCTACTTTCTAAAATGGCTTTTAATATTTAATATCATATTGTCTATGTCCCTCAAAGTTATTTCTAATGGTTTTGAGCCTCAATCACCACTGATATAACCAGGCCTTGTCATTTCTTTCTGGACTTTGAAAGCAGTTTTAGCTGCAGTACCACAATGTCCTGAGGTGGTGGGGGTGCAGATGCAGATTATTTAATATTTGAGTCATTATAATACTGATGCTAGATAAAACCAGGTTGTTTCCATTCCATGCCAGCTTGGAAAATGGTGGACATTGTAAACAAAGTGGAAATGCAAATTTGGAACTGAATACTTAAGAAGAGGAGAAATTATACAAAGTAGGGTGACATTGATGACATCACGATGAGGCCAAAATCAGTTGAGCTGTTCCTGAGAGCAATTTCTATTAAAGCACCTGATATGATATGAAAGCCTGATTGTTCAAAATTGGTTATTTGTGGGGATAGAAAACACATATGGGAGCTCCAAAAACAGAAAAGAAATGGAAAAAGTTGAATTCTATGTTATAGGTCCTTTAATATTATTCGACATTGATAATATAACTTACTATAAGTTTTTATTCTTATTTAAGCTTTAGTCTTTGTGTGGATGTGTGCACATGCATTGAGCCTGTCAGAAATAGCAAAAAAGCAAGTGTTTTTTCTAACACGTTTTAGTGGTAGATCTTGGCTTACAATTGGGAATAAAATGGGCTCTTGGGCTTGAAAAGGTTGGTTACCACTGCTCTACACCATATACTGCAACGTTTCATAAACACTTGACTCTGCATGGATGTGTTAGGGGCAGGAGAAGAATTTTCATAAAACTGCAATTTGCATTGGCTCATAAAACCTTCATTTTTTTCAACAAAAAAAAAGTACTCCCAATGTTTTACTTTTACTTTGTTTATTTGGACAGGACAATGCATATTAATGGACGTAAATACACCGGATATAGCACAGTTGCTAATGTTCATCCACAGTCCTCGCAGGAGACACAAAACTAAGACAAAAAAATTTATCGCGACATTATTCTTCCGGTCATCACCCACAGCTTCCCAAAACGTATAAAAGGTTAACCCATGTTGACCTGGTTAACCCATGTTGACCTGGGAACGGTTCTACAAAATGTTTTCTAAATCCTGACAGTAATCTGAAAAACCCTATGTTTCAAACATTTTCACGTCAAGGACCCCCAAGATTAAATGTAATTGACCGCCGATCCCCATCTGAAAATATGTAGTTGCAGGGACCCCCCCTACCCCCCCAAAAAAGCAAAGATTTGAGTTAAAAACGTTCTCTGAAAGAATATATATTCAAAGATTTGCGCCACATTTTCACGATTAAAAACAAAATAGCAGACCTACAAGCTCGTAGCGCGGCACTTATGAGCTTGTAGATCTGCTATTTGTCAATGGCTAAAGTATAATATAATGCTTAAAAGACCAAACGGGTTTCCCGCCCCAAGATGGGTTAAAGTCTGAAACATCCGACGGTATAATTAAACAGAGTTACAATAGAGAAATAATCTACCAAAGACAACAACGTTTTGTGCCATGTGTATATAGGTTTTACATACAAAAGATACTTAAGAAACTACATTGTGGTGGTCATGTTGAGATTATGTCAGATTATGTGATTCCAGGACTTTAGTATCTACCACTTGTCATTGTCATCCTGGAATAGAATGAATGATCATTCGATTGTATGTTATATCATGTGTCAACTCAAATGGGGAAAATGTGGATTTATTACTATTACAACTAACCACTTCTTCCCTGTATGATTCCTCCTCATTATCCTCAGATGTGCATTTTGACCCAAGCATTTGCCACTAACAGGAACTAAAGGGTCCCCCCCCCCCCTGTATGAGTCCTCATTCATCTATGGGCTTTTCCCCTGTATGAGTCCTCATGTGTGATTTTAGATGTTCACTCCGAGCAAAGCCTTTACCACACACGTTACAAGTAAAGGGCTTTTCCCCTGTATGAGACCTCATGTGTGATTTTAGATTAACACTATGAGCAAAGCCTTTACCACACACGTTACAAGTAAAGGGCTTTTCTCCTGTATGAGTCCTCATGTGTATTTTTAGAACACCACTATGAGCAAAGCCTTTAGCACACACGTTACAAGTAAAGGGCTTTTCTCCTGTATGAGTCTTCATGTGTGATTTTAGAGTATTATTCCGAGCAAAGCATTTACCACACACGTTACAAGTAAAGGGCTTTTCCCCTGTATGAGTCCTCATGTGTGTATTTAGTTCACGACTACGAGTAAAGCCTTTACCACACACGTTACAAGTAAAGGGCTTTTCCCCTGTATGAGTCCTCACGTGTATTTTTAGATTATTACTGTTAGCAAAGCCTTTACCACACACGTTACAAGTAAGGGGCTTTTCCCCTGTATGAGTCATCATGTGTGTTTTTAGAGAACCACTACGAGTAAAGCCTTTACCACACACGTTACAAGTAAAGGGTCTTTCCCCTGTATGAGTCCTCATGTGTGTTTTTAGACTACCACTTTGAGTAAAGCATTTACCACACACGTTACAATTGAAGGGCTTTTCCCCTGTATGAGTCATCATGTGTGATTTTAGATGACGACTCGAAATATAGCCTTTACCACAAACTGTACAAGTGAAGGGCTTTTCCCCTGTATGAGTCCTCATGTGTATTTTTAGTTCAGAACTCACAATAAAGCCTTTACCACAAACTGTACAAGTGAAGGGCTTTTCCCCTGTATGTATCATCATGTGTGTTTTTAGATTAACACTCTGAATACAGCCTATACCACAAACTGTACAAATGTAGGGCTTTTCACCTGTATGAGTCCTCATGTGTGTTAATAGACCACCACTCTGTGTACAGCCTTTACCACAGATGTTACAAGTGAAGGGCTTTTCCCCTGTATGAATCCTTGTGTGTATCGTCAGTATAGACATCTGATTAAAACATTTGCCACAGTCTGTACAACTAAAGCGTTTCTTCCCTGTGTGGCTCCTCATGGAGTGAGTTTGTTTTGATGATTTCAGATCCTTGGACAGCTTGCTGCTCAAAGGCAATCTTTGTCCTTCCACATTTGTCTTGTGTGATTTCAGTGTGTTTAAAGTTGACTGACCTTCACTGGGCTCCTGCCACTCATCACTGTCTTCAGTGTCAGATTCAGAACAGTGTGAAGAGAGGAGCTGGTCGTCACTAGTTGGTTGTGATGTTCCACAGTCCTCTACAACAGCTTGTGTTTTCATGTGTTGAGTTGAGGTGCCGGCTACAGGCTCTGTCTCTCCGTTTTCATCATCATGCACATCTTCACTTTTCACTGCTTGTAATGTCAATGTTGACCCATCAGCCTCCACTGGTCTTTGAAGTATCTCCTCTTGTTCCTCTTTAATCTGTGGTGGTTGTGGTTCCTCCTGGACCAGACTGGAGCTCCTCTCCTGTTGTTCAGTGAAAACCTCCTCTTTACACACAGGAAGGAGGGCTGTATGAGTCCTCATGTGTAATTTTAAATAAACACTCCGAGCAAAACCTTTACCACACACGTTACAAGTAAAGGGCTTTTCCCCTGTATGAGTAATCATGTGTATTTTTAGAACGCCACTCCGAGCAAAACCTTTACCACACACGTTACAAGTAAAGGGCTTTTCCCCTGTATGAGTCCTCATGTGTGATTTTAAATAATCACTCTGAGCAAAGCCTTTACCACAGACGTTACAAGTAAAGGGCTTTTCCCCTGTATGAGTCTCCATGTGTGATTTTAGACGTTCACTCCGAGCAAAGCCTTTACCACACACATTACAAGTAAAGGGCTTTTCCCCTGTATGAGTCCTCATGTGTATTTTTAAATAATCACGCTGAGCAAAGCCTTTACCACAGACGTTACAAGTAAAGGGCTTTTCCCCTGTATGAGTCTCCATGTGTGATTTTAGACTTTCACTCCGAGCAAAGCCTTTACCACACACATTACAAGTAAAGGGCTTTTCCCCTGTATGAGTCCTCATGTGTATTTTTAAATAATCACGCTGAGCAAAGCCTTTACCACAGACGTTACAAGTAAAGGGCTTTTCCCCTGTATGAGTCCTCATGTGTGATTTTAGATGTTCACTCCGAGCAAAGCCTTTACCACACACGTTACAAGTAAAGGGCTTTTCCCCTGTATGAGTCCTCATGTGTGATTTTAGATTAACACTGTGAGCAAAGCCTTTAGCACACACGTTACAAGTAAAGGGCCTTTCCCCTGTATGAGTCCTCATGTGTATTTTTAAATAATCACTCTGAGCAAAGCCTTTACCACAGACGTTACAAGTAAAGGGCTTTTCCCCTGTATGAGTCTCCATGTGTGATTTTAGACTTTCACTCCGAGCAAAGCCTTTACCACACACATTACAAGTAAAGGGCTTTTCCCCTGTATGAGTCCTCATGTGTATTTTTAAATAATCACGCTGAGCAAAGCCTTTACCACAGACGTTACAAGTAAAGGGCTTTTCCCCTGTATGAGTCCTCATGTGTGATTTTAGATGTTCACTCCGAGCAAAGCCTTTACCACACACGTTACAAGTAAAGGGCTTTTCCCCTGTATGAGTCCTCATGTGTGATTTTAGATTAACACTGTGAGCAAAGCCTTTAGCACACACGTTACAAGTGAAGGGTTTTTCCCCTGTATGAGTCCTTGTGTGTATCGTCAGATTAGACGTCTGATTAAAACATTTGCCACAGTATGTACAACTAAAGCGTTTCTTCCCTGTGTGGCTCCTCATGGAGTGAGTTTGTTTTAAAGATTTCAGGTTCTTGGACAGCTTGCTGGTCAAAGACAATCTTTGTCCTTCCACATTTGTCTTGTGTGATTTCAGTGTGTTTAAAGTTGACTGACCTTCACTGGGCTCCTGCCACTCATCACTGTCTTCAGTGTCAGATTCAGAACAGTGTGAAGAGAGGAGCTGGTCGTCACTAGTTGGTTGTGATGTTCCACAGTCCTCTAGATCAGCTTGTGTTTTCATGTGTTGAGTTGAGGTGCCGGCTACAGGCTCTGTCTCTCCGTTTTCATCATCATGCACATCTTCACTTTTCACTGCTTGTAATGTCAATGTTGACCCATCAGCCTCCACTGGTCTTTGAAGTATCTCCTCTTGTTCCTCTTTAATCTGTGGTGGTTGTGGTTCCTCCTGGACCAGACTGGAGCTCCTCTCCTGTTGTTCAGTGAAAACCTCCTCTTTACACACAGGAAGGAGGGCTGTATGAGTCCTCATGTGTAATTTTAAATAAACACTCAGAGCAAAACCTTTACCACACACGTTACAAGTAAAGGGCTTTTCCCCTGTATGAGTCCTCATGTGTGATTTTAGATTAACACTGTGAGCAAAGCCTTTAGCACACACGTTACAAGTAAAGGGCTTTTCCCCTGTATGAG
Source organism: Protomyctophum parallelum (assembly GCF_964188405.1). Taxonomy (NCBI): domain Eukaryota; kingdom Metazoa; phylum Chordata; class Actinopteri; order Myctophiformes; family Myctophidae; genus Protomyctophum; species Protomyctophum parallelum. The sequence continues at coordinate 101,917,106 of NC_139697.1, read as the reverse complement.
TCATCATGTGTGTTTTTAGATTACTACTGTGTGTAAAGCCTTTACCACAGACGTTACAAGTAAAGGGCTTTTCCCCTGTATGAGTACTCATGTGTGTTTTTAGACCACCACTCTGAGTAAAGCCTTTACCACACACGTTACAAGTGAAGGGTTTTTCCCCTGTATGAATCCTTGTGTGCTTCGTCATATTTCCCTTATGATTAAAACATTTGCCACAGTCTGTACAACTAAAGCGTTTCTTCCCTGTGTGGCTCCTCATGGAGTGAGTTTGTTTTGATGATTTCAGGTCCTTGGACAGCTTGCTGCTCAAAGACAATCTTTGTCCTTCCACATTTGTCTTGTGTGATTTCAGTGTGTTTAAAGTTGACTGACCTTCACTGGGCTCCTGCCACTCATCACTGTCTTCAGTGTCAGATTCAGAACAGTGTGAAGAGAGGAGCTGGTCGTCACTAGTTGGTTGTGATGTTCCACAGTCCTCTACAACAGCTTGTGTTTTCATGTGTTGAGTTGAGGTGCCGGCTACAGGCTCTGTCTCTCTGTTTTCATCATCATGAACATCTTCACTTTTCACTGCTTGTAATGTCAATGTTGACCCATCAGCCTCAGTTGGTCTTTGAAGTAGCTCCTCTTGTTCCTCTTTAATCTGTGGTGGTTGTGGTTCCTCCTGGACCAGACTGGAGCTCCTCTCTTGTTGTTCAGTAAAAACCTCCTCTTTACACACAGGGAGGTGCGGGACGGCTAGAAAAAAAAGACACAAAGAGAGAAAAACATTTAATGTTTGAACTTTGCATTTCCCCACGCAGTGTTTCCCGTTTTATAGCTTTGGTAGTGTTGGAGGAAAGTCCTCTTTTCCATTTCTAAATCAAAAACAGTTTTCAGGGCTTGAAATTACATTTTTGAGCCACTAAACATTTGTACATTAGACATGTACTTGTCTTGCATCTTTTGTTTGTATTTATATATATATTTACAAATACGTAGCAAGTGTTGAAAGTGAAATATCTTTTGTTTTTACACTAGATGGTGCTCTTGCTAACCTATGGTCGCACACCAGATCGTTGGTAATGAGACGTTCGTTGGGCATCCGTTAAAGGAAATATGTTTCAATACATCCAACTGAAGATTGCATGGTGATCGCGCCCAAAGTGGAATAATAATGCCATTTTTATTACGAATAAAACTCGGACTGGATACGGATCTTCAAATAGTAAAATCATTGGGAAGTAAACATTTTTATTAAAATAATTAAACGGTACGAGTTTGGGTGATGCTCTATATTGTCTGAATAAACTTTGTTTGTGTTTGGTTAAGGAGTTCATTTATCTCGGGGTCTTGTTCACGAGTGAGGGGAGGACGGAGAAGGAGATCAGCCGGAGAAACGGAGCAGCAGGGGCGGAATTGCAGTCACAGTACCGCACTGTTGTGACGAAAAGAGAGTTGAGCCAGAAGGCAAAGCTTTCTGTCTACCGAGCAATCTTCGCTCATTCTCTCACCTATGGTCATGAAGTGTTCCTACTCTCAACTATGGTCATGAAGTGTTCCTACTCTCAACTATGGTCATGAAGTGTGGGTCATGACTGAAAGAATAAGGTCACGAATACAAGCGGCCAAAATGAGTTTTCTTCGACGGGTGGCTGGCATCTCCCTTAGAGATAGGGTGAGAAGTTCAGTCACACAAGAGAGACTCGAGTAGAGTCGCTGCTTATTTGCCTGGAAAGGAGCCAGCTTAGGTGGTTCGGGCATCTAGTTAGGATGCCTCTCGGGCGTCTCCCTAGGGAGGTCCTCGAGGCACGTCCCACTGGGAGGAGACCCCGGGGCAGACCAAGACCAGACCCTTGGAACGTCTCGGTATCCCCCAGGAGGAAGTCACTAATGTTGCTCCGGAGAGGGAAGTCTGGAACACTCTGGTGGAGCTGTTGCCCCCGCAACCCGACTACGGATAAGAATAAGTTATGTAAGTAAGTAAACAAAACAGCACATACCTATACGGTACAACTTAACTACAGGTTGCATCTTCGCATCAAACTGTACACGTCTCTGGTCCACCTCTGGCTGTTCCTTTGACACCGTTGAATGTCTTTTGGAGGCCATCTCTATAGATACGGGAGACCTCTCCCTGTGGTGCTCTGTGGAAATCACCAGTAGAAACAATTCAGTAAGGGTGTGTGTGAGAGAGAGACTGAGATATATATATATATATATATATATATATATATATATATACATACATATATCAAAAAAGAGAAAAACCTTCCAAGGAAGGGACTGCACACTCCAGGGAACAGAGACGGACAACTTACTGCATCAAACTTATTTATTAGCACGACGCGTTTCGCCGTGAGCTTCGTCAGGTGCTAGCACCTGACGAAGCTCACGGCTAACTAGACTTGCACCTCCTACAGGTCTTTTTGGATGTGCAGGAGTCCCTTTTTTGTCTCATGTGTATATATATATATACACACACACATACCTCCATGCTAAACCCCTTATTGATTATTATGATTTTTTTTTTGAATAGTTAAAATAGCCAATCTACATCGACACATTGTGAGCTTGTAGATTGGCTATTGTATAGGGGTGTGCATATATTGTATAGGGGTGTGCATCTGTCCCTTACAAGTCGATTCTATTGTATAGGGGTGTGCATCTATTGTATAGGGGTGTGCATCTGCCCCTTACAAGTCGATTCTATTGTATAGGGGTGTGTATCTCTATTGTATAGGGGTGTGGATCTCTATTGTATAGGGGTGTGCATCTATTGTATAGGGGTGTGCATCTGTCCCTTACAAGATGATTCTATTGTATAGGGGTGTGCATCTCTATTGTATAGGGGTGTGCATCTGTCCCTTACAAGACGATTCTATTGTATAGGGGTGTGCATCTATTGTATAGGGGTGTGCATCTCTATTGTATAGGGGTGTGGATCTCTATTGTATAGGGGTGTGCATCTATTGTATAGGGGTGTGCATCTCTATTGTATAGGGGTGTGCATCTCTATTGTATAGGGGTGTGCATCTATTGTATAGGGGTGTGCATCTATTGTATAGGGGTGTGCATCTATTGTATAGGGGTGTGCATCTATTGTATAGGGGTGTGCATCTGTCCCTTACAAGACGATTCGATACGTATCGATACGCATGGGCTACGATGCGATTCAGAGACGATGCATTTAGACACAGTCTCTCCTGCCTCCATGCTGATACTCGTTTGTGCCGTTTTCTTTCATGTGGTGTACGGCTGTATGCTATTGCAGTTGTTTTCTTTCATGTGGTGTACGGCTGTATGCTATTGCAGTTGTTTTCTTTCATGTTGTGTACGGCTGTATGCTATTGCAGTTGTTTTCTTTCATGTGGTGTACGGCTGTATGCTATTGCAGTTGTTTTCTTTCATGTGGTGTACGGCTGTATGCTATTGCAGTTGTTTTCTTTCATGTGGTGTACGGCTGTATGCTATTGCAGTTGTTTTCTTTCATGTGGTGTACGGCTGTATGCTATTGCAGTTGTTTTCTTTCATGTTGTGTACGGCTGTATGCTATTGCAGTTGTTTTATTTCATGTTGTGTACGGCTGTATTGCAGTTGCTCATGCGGTGTCGCTTCTGTGTTCTGTTGCATAGTTGCGTGCTAGCGTCATAAGCACTCGCCACTTTCCTGCGCAGGAAGTAGCAGATCTACAAGTTGTCTACCCATTGCAATGCACAGTGTTGTGGGCTTGTACATCTGTGTTTTTCTCGCAGTTACTGCAGTTGAATCGATATATAACTTTAGGATCGAACCAACGTCCGATACAGACGCTTTCTGGACCGATCCAGACATGCGTGCATCGATGTAGTCGCATCGTTAATGTTAAAATCGATTATCGATCCATATCGATAATCGACTACTACTATTTTAACTATTACAAAATGTTTTTCAAAATAGTAAAACAAAAAACACAAAGTAGTTAATTAGGGATAAGGGGTTTAGCATGGATGAGAATAGAGCACTCCATGTGTTAAAATAACACCCTTTAGTTGAACCTTCCTGGACAGATGACTTAATCCTTTTGTCCAGTGGTGCACGTACCATGTCTCGTGCAATAAATGGTTACACATGCACGTAATATTGTGCTTTGACAACGTGAAATATATTTTATCAAGCACTTGTTTGACAGAGACAGACTGACAGACAGACATATTATGATGGACACACATACATCACCTGGTTCAAAATATGAGATCTGTAAAGACGTGCGCGCGCACACACACAGATACACACACACGTTGGCTGCACTGCTTAAAAGGAAAGGCTTTAGGGTGAATCACAGACAGACATCAGACGTTATTTCTAGCCAGGGAACTAAACTTAGTGTTTAGTTATCGAAATGGGGACGATTTCATACCATAGCAATTATGCCAAATGTGTGTGTGTGTGTGTGTGTGTGTGTGTGTGTGTGTGTGTGTGTGTGTGTGTGTGTGTGTGTGTGTCTGTGGGAGGCACATAAGCTGTGCTTGAATGGCCCTTTAGTCTTGTTAGAATAATACTAATAAAAACACAATTGTGTTTTACCTGAGAGAGTATTGCACCACATCTTCCTACTAGTAATGCTAAAGTTGACTCACCAGTCTCCTCTTCCTGTTCCTCTTTAATCTGTGGAGTTTGTGGTTCCTCCAGGACCAGACTGGATCTCCTCTCCTCATAGTCAGATGAAACCTCTTTACACACAGACAGGAGGAGGGGAGAGAAGGTAGCATCAGCAGAGCAACTCAAAGATGACATTTATTCTCCTATTTGTTTTGTCAGGATAACCCTCGTTTCAAAAAATAAGTGTCTCGAGTCTCTTCTCTTCACAACGCCTCGCAGAGCAAGGCGTTGTGAGTGTAAAATCTGCCCCAAAATAGATTGTTGGTTTTGTAGAAGGCCTACACTCACGTCGCCACGGCATTTATAAAGTGTTCGCAAATAGCTGATCCTTCCTTAATTTTGTTGCCTTGCTGTCATGTCCACGCACGCACGCACGCATGCATGCACGCACGCACCCATTTGTGCGCAGTGCACGGCGAAGGCGATCAGTGAGACTGCGCACTGCTGTGATAAGTGTTGTGGGTGAGTGATGCCTGCATGAGAGATAGGCTACTACAATGTAGGGATGTGTAAATGTGTCCAAAATGAAAATCGATTTGTATAATTCAATATTAACGATTAATCGATTAACCGTTTTGGGGGGGGGGGGGGGATTTTCTTTTTTAATGAACCCTACAAATAAAAAATATCTTCCCCCCAAGGGGTACCTAAGTCAAAAAAGTTTGGGTACCCCTGATGTAGTTGATTAAGAATAATTGTAACTCTTGAGAGTTAATAAGGGTCCATTTGGTTACTAACTCCATCTTTTAAATGAGGACCACTGTTGATCCAATTGATCACCATAGCAACCCCAGCCTAGGCCTGATTAGGTAAATTCCCAACACCTGCTAAATCCTCCAAACCTGTATCTTGATTGGAATCAATCTCCACTCACACTCCTCTCAGTCATGCAGCTACACAGACACATCCCAGGCACACTTTGGTAGGCCTATAGCCCTGTCCTGTTTGGATGACAATATTGCCTTTCCAACAGATTTTCATTAAAAAAAAAAACAGAAAAAAACGATTATCGATTATTAATTTTCATAATCGATTTCGGGTCCTATAAACGATAATCGATTAATCGATTAATCGGACCCATCCCTACTACAATGTCGTCAAGGCAGTCATAATCAACATTTATGGAGTGATTTGATCATTGACGAACGAATCATAAACATATGGATGAAGGCTTGCATGTGTGCTGGGATGTGCTGGCGACGCACGCCACGGTCCCGACCTCCCGACTCCCGCTTTTATCTGAACTGTCAAAGCACTTATTTAAATGGTGAATGATTAAGCCATTTACACCTATAGCCTACAATTGCAAATAGGCAAGCTGTATGCTTGTCATTGTCACTTGGAAATAAAGGCGTGCAGTCCATTTATGCCTAAATATTAGTTTTATAATATCAGTGATTATATAGGCTTCTGATGTCACGCTCATGCGCTCCCAAATCATCTCACCAGTGCGCTCGCATAACAAGGCCAGTAAAGCACTGTTTGATTAAGCACAAACTAATACATTGTAAACATGTTATATTGTTTTTAAATATTGATGTATCCGTCATTTTAGGCGCCAATGCCCGATATCGGACATTATTTCACTGATGTAGCCGAAGTTTTTTTTTATCATCATTAATGTAACCTACACTTGTCTTTTAGAATGTAATACACCCTTATGAAACACGCTCTTCTACATCCTGACAGTTTTCTGAAAAAGCTGTTTCTATGTCAGTCGTTCTTCGATTTTTCAAAAATAGCAGATCTACAAGCTCGCCACCCGGTGGCGTGCTACGAGCTTGTAGATCTGCTATTTTTCAATAGCTAAAGCATAACATAATACTAACACCAAAAGGGGTTCCCGCCCAAAATGGGTTAAGCACAAACTAATACATTGTAATCATGTTATATTGTTTTTAATTATTGCGTGATATCAATTGCTTGTAAAGTTGGAAATCTAACTTCTTTTTTTTTACATGCATATATTTACCTCTCTGCTTGAGAAACGCTGTATCTGTTGAGATCTTTAAGAAGCTACTGAAAACGCATTTGTACCGAAAACATTTTGGCTTGCTCCAGTGATTTCTATGTATTGTTTTATCTATTTCTAGGTACTGTCTTTGCTGCTCTGTTTCTTATTTCATTGTTGTTGTTTTGATTGAGATGTTCTTGTTTTATTCCTTTTATTTTATTGTACAGCACCTTGTAACAACTGTTTTGAAAGGCGCTCTATAAATAAAATTACCTTACCTTTATAATAGGAAGGGAAATTCATATAAAATATCTAAATACTGAATGGAGGATGTTAAAAACTGTCCAGGTTGTTCACAAAAGCCTGAGTAGACGATAACATTACCCACAATTATTTTTAAGTGAAATATCCCTTTATGTAAGTAAGTAACCAAAACAGCACATACCTATAAGGTACAACTTTACTACAGGTTGCATCTTCGCATCAAACTGTACACGTCTCTGGTCCACCTCTGGCTGTTCCTCTGACAACGTTGAATGTCTTTTGGAGGCCATCTCTCTAGATACAGTAGACCTCTCCCCGTGGTGCTCTGTGGAAATCACCAGTAGAAACAACTTGTACTTGTACTCATTCAATAAGGGTTTACTGAACAACTGAACAACCAGGAATAGTCTGGTGACCACCGGAGAGACGTGTGACAGCCGGAATGTAGACGGCACCCGGGAGCAGTATGTTGGTTGGCGCCCCAGCCTGTGTCTTCCGTGAGGAGAAAGCCCAACAAACCCACGGTGAGGCATTTAGGAGGGCCATTCAGGCTGCAAGAGGAGCCTGCAGCACCACCGTTTTCCAGGTGGAGCCTGCAGCACCACCGTTGTCCAGGTGGAGTCTGCAGCACCACCGTTGTCCAGGTGGAGCCTGCAGCACCACCGTTGTCCAGGTGGAGCCTGCAGCACCACCGTTGTCCAGGTGGAGCCTGCAGCACCACCGTTGTCCAGGTGGAGTCTGCAGCACCACCGTTGTCCAGGTGGAGTCTGCAGCACCACCGTTTTCCAGGTGGAGCCTGCAGCACCACCGTTGTCCAGGTGGAGCCTGCAGCACCACCGTTTTCCAGGTGGAGCCTGCAGCACCATTGTGGCTCAAAAATCCACCACTCCTGAATGAAGTGTCTGGTGCTGATTGATGACCATTTATGCCAAAAATCTTAATCGCTATACATGATTATGGGTTCAAACCTGTTGGGCTATACTTTCGTAGCGGCACCAACGAGCACCAACATGCTGTGTGTCTGTCTGTCTTTTGGGGGAACATGAGTTACCAAACTATATATTTATCGTTAGTTGCTGAATGACCCTTTAGTCTCATTAGAATGAAAGAACGAAAATACATCACATAGATGCACCTGGTATCCTCAGTGATGTATCCCAAGGTCATCGGGGTTCAGGGTCTCGCGAACATCATACCCCTCACTCGGGTGACCCAGCCGAGTGATCAAGTCCCGACTTACGTCCCAGTAGCTACCCTCGATCTAGACTGGAACTCAGCTATGCTTTCTATGGCATAGGCAGCTCCCGGCAGTATCCGCCGGGAGAATCTAGACTGCAGGACATGAGACTAATTAATTAGAGCGACAGAGAGGAGAGAGTGTGTGTGTGTGTGTGTGTGTGTGTGTGTGTGACTGTCAATTTAACAAAGGTGCAGACGATCAGAAATCAGCAGAGAGAGACCGACGTTTGCGCTACTGTATGCCGAATTGAAGTGGACTCTGCCCCAGACTTTTTTCTCCCTGGAAATAAAAACGTCTGGGTTTCCGAGGCTACCCTCGATCAGACCCACTAGGGAAAGACCAGGTGGAGGGACTAGGCTCTGTGGGTTGACTCCAGTCCGGGCCCCTCCTACGTCTCACCAGGTCCACTCCTGCTCTCACCACGAGTACAGCCAGGACCTGTGCGTTGGACCAGACTCCCAGCACCAGACACTTCATTCAGGAGTAGTGGATTCTGAGAATAATACTAATAAAAATATAAAAAATATATACATTTGTTTTACCTGAGAGTAGTAATGTCAAAGTTGACTCACCAGTCTCCTCTTCCTGTTCCTCTTTAATCTGTGGAGGTTGTGGTTCCTCCTGGACCAGACTGGATCTCCTCTCCTGATGTTGTGGAGGTTGTGGTTCCTCCTGGACCAGACTGGATCTCCTCTCCTGATGTTGTGGAGGTTGTGGTTCCTCCTGGACCAGACTGGATCTCCTCTCCTCATATTCAGTTGAAACCTCTTTACACACAGACAGGAGGAGGGGAGAGAAGGTAGCATCAGCAGAGCAACTCAAAGTGTTTTTGTCAACTCTAAGATGACATTTATTCTTCTATTTGTTTTGTCAGGATAACCCTAGTTTCAAAAAATAAGTGTCTCGAGTCTCTTCACAACGCTTCGCAGAGCAAGGCGTTGTGAATAGAGCCCGACATCGGTCTCACCGATGTATCCGTCATTTTAGGCGCCAATGCCCGATATCGGACATTATTTCACTGATGTGGCCGAAGTCTTTTTTTATCATCATTAATGTAACCTACACTTTTAGAATGTAATACGTCCTTATGAAACACGCTCCATTCTCTGAAACAGCTGCAGAGAATGGATTTAAAAGGCACTGTGCGCGTCGTGCCTGTGACTCTGGAGCCTAGGCTGCAGCAGAAAACCCTGCCCTGTGAGTGACTGTCATAATTGGAAGTCCAGCTGTCATTCCGGACCCCTCGCCCTCAGAAAATGTCGTTTGGGTACAGGCCCGTGAAAATATATGAGAGATCTTTGAAAAGATGAGACATATTTGAATAAACAAGCGTTTTCTGCCTTTACATGGATAACTAGAGGTCAATATCTCACTCCACATCTTTTTACATATTTATTGAAATATATTGAAAAGATTTCCTGCACAGGATGAAATCCTCTACGCCAGACTCATAAACAGACATAATATACATCAATTGAGTGTAGAATCTGACCCAAATTTGTGTGTTGGTTTTGTAGAACACTCACGTCGCCACGGCATTTATAAAGTGATCGCAAACAGCTGATCCTTCCTTAATTTCGTTCCGACGTTAATAAATGTGACGGCTGAAATCTATCTGGCACGCCCTATGAAATCAAGCCTCGCCCTCATTTTTGCGACATGAACAACTGCAATCCGACCTGGAAACCATGGTTACAGGGGAAAAAAGTTTCCTTGCTGCCCGCCTCACCCCTCTCTCATCAGGTTCAGGTTCAGGTTCAGGTTTATTTGTCATGTGTATAGATACAGAGTATACATACAATGAAATTTATTTTGCTCAGAGCACTCTCAGTCTTACATACACAGGACATAAACAAACATCTATAGTGCAAGAAAAGACAAAAACAGGAAAAGAAAAGTGCAAGTGAAGTGAAGTGCAATACAGTTCAAGGTCAGCTGTTCAGCAGCCTGACTGCCTGGGGGTAGAAACTGTTACTGAGACGGGTGGGACGAGATTTGATGCTCTGGTAGCGTTTTTTGGAGGGGAGTAGTTTGAACAGGGTATTTGCGGGTGGCTGGTGTCTTCCATGATGTTATGGGCTTTTTTCATACAGCGAGTGGTGTAGATGTTATGGAGACTGGGTAATTCTGTAGTGCCGATGATTTTAGCTGCTGTTTTAATGGTCCTCTGCAACCTCTTGCAATCCTGAGCGGTCGTGTTACCGTACCACACTGTGATACAGCCAGTTAAGACACTTTCAATTATACAGCGATAAAAGTTCACTAGTCCTTTTGTACTTAAGCCAAATTTTTTAAGGCGCCTCAGAAAGTACAGTCGCTGTTGCGCCTTCTTGAGGATGTACTCGTTGTTGAGTGACCATGTGAATGTGTCTGTGATATGTATGCCCAGGAATTTAAAGTTATCAACTATGTCGACAGATGACCCTTTGATGGAAATGGGGGTGTGGATGCCTTTGGACTTCCTAAAGTCTACAATGATTTCTTTGGACTTATTGGTGTTAAGTGAGAGGTTGTTGTTATCGCACCATAGAGTTAGATCCTCTATCTCCCTCCTATAGGCCCTCTCATCACCGTCGGTTATTAGTCCGATCACTGTGGTATCATCCGCAAATTTAATTATGATGTTATTCTCGTATCTAGCGACACAATCAAACGTAAACAAGCTGTACAGCAGAGGACTGAGGCAGCGGCCTTGGGGCGCACCGGTTCTGGTGAGAATTGTGGATGAGCTTCTCTCTCCTATGCGAACACACTGGGGCCTACCCGTCAGAAAATCAAATAGCCAGTTACAGATGGAGCTGCCCACACCAAGGCCACTGAGTTTCAACACTAATTTAGATGGTACAATAGTGTTAAATGCGGAACTATAGTCTATGAACAGTAGTCTGACATAAGAGCTTTTCTTTTCTAGATGTACCAGGGCAGTGTGTAAAGCAAGAGAGATTGCATCATCCACAGATCTATTTGAACAGTAAGCAAACTGTAAAGGATCAATACTAGCAGGAATGATGCTCTTGATATAAGAGAGAACCATTTTCTCCAGGCATTTCATGAGAACAGATGTCAAAGCAACAGGTCGATAATCATTGAGACAGGTAACAGGTTTTTTCTTGGCAATGGGTACAATTATTGTTTTTTTAAAACACAATGGTTAAAGGTTTTGCGGAAATGGTAAATGCCTGAGAGAGTATCGCACCACATCTTCCTACGTAGTAATGTCAAAGTTGACTCACCAGTCTCCTCTTCCTGTTCCTCTTTAATCTGTGGAGGTTGTGGTTCCTCCTGGACCAGACTGGATCTCCTCTCCTGATGTTGTGGAGATTGTGGTTCCTCCTGGACCAGACTGGATCTCCTCTCCTCATATTCAGATGAAACCTCTTTACACACAGACAGGAGGAGGGGAGAGAAGGTAGCATCAGCAGAGCAAGTCAAAATGCTTTTGTCAACTCAAAGAATCAAATTATTCTCCTATTTGTTTTGTCAGGATAACCATCGTTTAAAAAATGAGTGTCTCGAGTCTCTTCTCAACGCCTCGCAGAGCACAGTGTTGAGTAGAGCCCGACATCAGTCTCACCGATGTATCCGTCATTCTTGGCGCCGATGCCCGACATTATTTCACCGATGTGGCGGAAGTCTTTTTTTTATCATCATTAATGTAATCTACCCTTCCTCACCCAACCACCCCTTTTCCCCCTCACTGTATATTTCCCTTTTTACTTCCTTTATGATGAATTCCTGTTCTGTTAAATAGAAGTGTATATTTGTACGTCTCCAAATGTTTTGATGAATTGAACAAGGTGGACCCTGTTGTAAACAAGTGTAATGCTTTTATTGGGTCGTCCACTCACAGTTAACAGTTTTTGTATTGAGTTGTGCTTGAAATGTACTGTAATTCTGTAAACAGTTAATACATACTTCAATAAAAAAAGAATGTAATACGCCCTTATGAAACGCGCTCTTTCAGTTTGATAATTATCAATTTCTTACAGCTGCGGAGAATGGATTTAAAAGGCACTGCACGCGCCGTGCCTGTGACTCTGACCATTTATGCCAAATATCTTCATAGCTAAACATGATTATGGGTTCAAACTTGTTGTGCTATACTTATGTAGCGGCACAAGCAGAAACAACATGCTGTGTGTCTGTCTGTCTTTTGGGGGACCATGAGTTACCAAACTATATTTTTATCGTTACAGTTGCTGAATGACCCTTTAGTCTTGTTAGAATAATACTAATAAAATATGAATTTGTTTTACCTGAGAGAGTATTGCACCACATCTTCCTACGTAGTAATGTCAAAGTTGACTTAGCCTGGAACTCACCTATGCTATCTATGGCATAGGCAGCTCCCGGCAGGATCCGCCGGGAGAAACTGTGCGCAGCTGCTGGACATGAGACTAATTAATTAGAGCGACAGAGAGAGAGAGGAGTGTGTGTGTGTGTGTGTGTGTGTGTGTGTGTGTGTGTGTGTGTGTGTGTGTGTGTGTGTGTGTGTGTGTGTGTGTGTGTGTGCGGGTGTGCGGGTGTGTGCATCGATTTAACAAAAGGTGCAGACGATCAGAAATCAGCAGAGAGTGATCGACGTTTGCGCTACTCTATGCCGAATTGAAGTGGACTCTGCCCCAGACTTTTCTTTTCTCCATGGAAATAAAAACGTCTGGGTTTCCGAGGCTAAAGTTGACTCACCAGTCTCCTCTTCCTGTTCATCTTTAATCTGTGGAGGGTGTGGTTCCTCCTGGACCAGACTGGATCTCCTCTCCTGATGTTGTGGAGGTTGTGGTTCCTCCTGGACCAGACTGGATCTCCTCTCCTGATGTTGTGGAGGTTGTGGTTCCTCCTGGAACAGACTGGATCTCCTCTCCTCATATTCAGATGAAACCTCTTTACACACAGACAGGAGGAGGGGAGAGAAGGTAGCATCAGCAGAGCAACTCAAAGTGCTTTTGTCAACTGAAAGATGACATTTATTCTCCTATTCGTTTGGTCAGGATAACCATCGTTTAAAAAATGTCTCGAGTCTCTTCACAACGCCTCGCAGAGCAAGGTGTTGTGAGTAGAGCCCGACATCGGTCTCACCGATGGTACTCACCGTGAGTTAGCTGGTGTGTATTTTTATTTTAGCACAACTAATCTCAGATTTGGGCAGTAAGTCTTACACCGGCAGCCTAGAGCCATGTGCTGTCATCTCCACTTCCTGCTTTTTCAAATGAATGTAATTTATTCTCCAAACCACTTGAAAAGTACTTCCAGTCCTACCTTGGCATGTGCCAAAACTGACCCACTAGGCATTGACAGCCTCCTTTTTCTACATCGCCTATAATTGGCCATTAACTGGTATGTGCCAAATTAAATTCAATATCAGTCCAAAAGGGGTTAGCATTGCTGCATCCCGCGTTGTGTAATAAAAGGCATTTTTATACGAGCTGTTTTTTTGTGGCACTGGGTGTGTTTGATATAGGCATGCTGACCGCACTGCCAATACAGACAAATAGGCGAGTGCGCTCTCGGTGTGCAACTGTGAATTTCCCAAACGAACCCCGTTTAAGAAAAGTAGTCGGGGTGCTCGGATTACAAATGCTTTTTATTAAACAACGCGGGATGCAGCAATGCTAATCGCTGTCCCAGCAAATACCCATGGCACATGTGGTGAGGACTTTATATTTGAAATCTGAATGTTTATGTACAGTTTTCCATGTAAATGTAGCGATTGTGTAAAACTGGCTTCAGTTGCGTCATGACAAGTGTTGGAGCCAGTTTTGTTTTATTTATTTGTTCACCTCTTTCACTTTCGTTTTCATTTTCATATACCGGTATATCAAATATTGTTTTGGAAAAGTTATAATTTGGATTAATAGAAGCCCCCACCTTTAATTAGAAACTTAAGTAGGCCTACGTCATGTCAATTTAGTGAGCCTCTTTGCACTTCCTTTATAATGTATCCCCTTCCAAGTAAAACCTCCTCTGCAGTGATTCTGGAACAGTGAATTGTAACTTGTATTTTATTTTGAAAGGCTCAGTGGGGGAGGAAGTGGGGTAGGCTGTTTAAGGTCTCTTGACATGCCTTTTGAGAACAATGGAAAATGTTTGGTGAGGCTGGGAAGGCATACAGTTTTTGATCTTATTTCATACCTTACTAGCATACTAATTTATTTTATTTCTTATTTATTTTGGAGCTATGCATTTGATCTTTTCAGTTTGATTATTCAAGTAGACTTGTGTGGAACATAATAGATAGCTTAATGCTACTTAAGCTAAGCTGGTGTTGTTCAGAGTCTACTAACCTGCAGTGTGTAGATCGATGTCCATATCAAAATCAATGTCCAGCAGTTTGTTTTGTGTCTCCAGCAGAGTTTGTAGTGTCTCCATCTCTCTCTGGAAAAGGTTGACCATGAACTCTCCCACCGCGCTGAGGCGCTCCAACACAAACACTCTGACGCTAAGCTCCACACTACAAACATCAGCAGCGTCACGCTGCCATTGTTTGTCCACAACAAACAATATCTCCTCTCCCACCGCCGCTAGCTGTTCATTTATCTCCAGCCGTACAGACTCCATTTGACGCTTTTCGCCTCCTTTAGGAGACATTTCCACCAAGCTTTCTGTTCCTACTGTAATATAGAATGTGTAATAAAGGCACAAACATCAACAATTCCCGAGAGACACGACAACATGGCTGCATCCGAATTGCTAGGGTTGTTCCCTACCCCCCATACGGGGATCCAGACTCTAGTGGACTCTATAGTGATGATTTCGGACAATACTCTCTGTATGGGGAGCACCGACTCTGACGTCAATATCGGTAGAGGGCGCTGTAGGTCCGCGGGTTCATGTACATTTTATTTGCATGAAATCCCCATTAGGTTAGTCGATCTATAAGCAACGCGACGTCCGTGTTGTGAGCTTGTATCGAGTAGGCCTACTTTTGGTAAAGAATGACCAAAAGTAGCCGATCTACAAGCTCTGCTCACAATAATAATACGGACGTTTGGTGTTAACAGAAACAGCAGTCCAATAAATGACTGCCTACATAATGAAATGCAATTCAATGAAATAATGTTAGATAGCATATTTTTTCATGGCAGGAATTAATGAATATTAATAAAACATATGTTCGGACACAATTAATGTGTCTCACATGCATGCATTTAGCCTACGTTTGGGATAAAGAATCTCACAAATATATTCTACAGCAGGGATGTCAAACTCAAATACACGGTGGGCCAAAATAAAGAAATTGGTAGAAGTCAAGGGCCGGTGTACTAGTTTGTCGTCAGACCATGTCAACTTCAGTCCCTTGTTGTCCGCGTCAACCGTCGCCGTAGAGACGGACCCACAACGACAGATGTTTTTCACAGTGAAATAATGCGTAGCTGTCCGTGTCAATGCCTGTGTTTCCCCTTTATTTTAATCACAATTCCAAACAACATAGCCTATAGCCTACCGATGTGATTCTTGTCTTAAGCGTCGGGCAGGCGTTGTGTGGAGTCTGTGGACCTTCGCCAGGTTTTGTTGTTGTTGACAGTCACGGGAAGAAGGGGTTTGTCATGACTCTTTCTGTTTCTTAAATTATCCATTAGCTTTTATACATTCTATTCTATTCGCCATTGAAGTATGAGTACGTGTCACGTACATTAACCATGTAGCCCAGCATAGTGCGTGAAAATAAACGCATTGATGAATGAAGGAATAAAAAATAAAAATAAAAAACCTTTCTGACGGGATTCGAACTCGTCTTGTTCTCAGCATAAGTTCACCCGTCTGGAGCATAGTCCAGTGTGCCATTCTATCCATGACATTCAGCAACCACAATCACATTATCTAGTATGGATGGAACCAGCCATTAACGCACAACCATGATCACCAGGTTAAGTTCAGACCTCAGTCACCACAATGGTTTGCAACATAGCTGTTTAATACTGATTTGTTAAACATCTCTCACCATCATCACCTAAATTCACCTTAGAGTCATATTATGTTATACAGGCTACTTAGAAATTGTAAATAATTGAAGCATTATAGGGTAGACAGTGTGTTTATAACATGACTTCATAGACAAAGATCACTAAAGAGGCCAAGTAAATCAGCCAACCACATGATTTAAAAGTAAAGTTATTTTATTTGGCACATCCCATACATAGTACACAAGAGTAACATTCTTGCCTTGCCCACTGTTCTACAGTGTGGAACAAAAATGACCACAAAAGGGCACACTGTCTGATGTCTGATTGCTCCTGATCACATCAGG
Organism: Protomyctophum parallelum; assembly: GCF_964188405.1. Classification (NCBI taxonomy): domain Eukaryota; kingdom Metazoa; phylum Chordata; class Actinopteri; order Myctophiformes; family Myctophidae; genus Protomyctophum; species Protomyctophum parallelum. The sequence continues at coordinate 101,900,783 of NC_139697.1, read as the reverse complement.
ACAGTGGTTGCAGCTCCTCTGTATCAGTTTGTAACCTTTCCATGTTGATGGAGCAGGTGACATTGGTTGGCAGTGTAGAAATTCACCATAATAGATGTTAGGGTTGAACTTATCATTTAGGCATTTAGCAGCTTTAACTTATCCAGAGTGACTAACAAGTTACAATAAGCAAGGTAAACATGCATCAAATGCAGAGAGACAAATGTTGCCTCAGTAAACCAGGATTACAAATAATTTACACATTGAAACTATAGGATAGTATATACATAATTAACCTAGTATCTAAATAGCATTCCATCTCAATTTAATTGGAATCTTTGCATAAGTATGTATGGTCATCCAGACTAGGCCAAGACCAACAAGACAGGTCATCTTTTCTTTTCTCCCACGATTTTGTAACACATTTTACCACCAGTGCCAATTTCTTAAGATGTAATCCTGGGAGCTACTCACCCTCTGCCAACCTGGAGAGAGCCCCAAACTGAACTCATCCTTCAATGCATGAGGAGTGAGCAGTGTTTTTATTACTTAAAAAAAAGAAATAAGGCCCAAGCTGAGCTCATCCTTCAATGCATGAGGAGTGAGCAGTGTTTTTATAACTTAAAAAAAAAAAAGAAAAGGCCCAAGCTGAGCTCATCCTTCAATGCATGAGGAGTGAGCAGTGTTTTTAAACAAAAGAAATAAGGCCCAAGCTGAGCTCATCCTTCAATGCATGAGGAGTGAGCAGTGTTTTTAAACAAAAGAAATAAGGCCCAAGCTGAGCTCATCCTTCAATGCATGAGGAGTGAGCAGTGTTTTTAAACAAAAGAAATAAGGCCCAAGCTGAGCTCATCCTTCAATGCATGAGGAGTGAGCAGTGTTTTTATTACTTAAACAAAATAAATAAGGCCCAAGCTGAGCTCATCCTTGTGTTTTTAAACAAAAAAATAAATAAATAATAAGGCCCAAGCTGAGCTCATCCTTGTGTTTTTAAACAAAAAAATAATAAATAATAAGGCCCAAGCTGAGCTCATCCTTGTGTTTTTAAACAAAAAAATAATAAATAATAAGGCCCAAGCTGAGCTCATCCTCATCCTGTTTTTAAACAAAAAATAAATAAAATAAAAATTATGGCTGGCCAACGAGTGCAGTGATTTATGCACAGGGTATGCAGGCTGGGCACAAATACTCCTCATCCTCATGGTTCTCATTTATGCCTACACATAATTGGTGGTACCATAAGGCACAAGAGGTGCATTGAATCTGAAAGAACATGAATACATTGTTATTCATGTATTTAGTTAAAGTTCACTCACAGTTAGGTTTTTGTATTGAGTTGTGCTTGAAATGTACTGTAATTCTGCAAACTGTTAACGAATACCTCAATCAATCAAATTAAAGAAAGCATGTGCTCTCCATGTAAAGAACTTTAAACGTTTCCTACCCAGTCATCCACAGCAGATGACCTTCCTGCCTTTCCCGTTGTTACCTCCCCACAAAAGCGGCAGAGTTTTGCCAGGTCATCTATGAAAATATATTATTCAGTTAAGTGAAGTCAAATGTTTTGCTTTTGGTGAGGCTAATAAAAATCAAATATGTATATGAAGCCTACCAGAGTCCTCCATTAACGTAATGCCAATGTTGGCCCTTGTGACATTTATGTCGGACTCGTACTGGTCGGTCCCCATGAGCAGCTGCTCTGCAATCTTAAAATACAGGTTAGTGTTAGTTGTGTTCTTTTAGAATGTATGAAATGAATTGTTACTATAGGATATAAATTATAGTCTATATCATTACTTTACTTACTTTGCATACAAGCACCCCACAGGAAGTTGCATCCCTTTGAGGAGGATGAGAGACGGTCTCACACTGCCACCGTGAAATGGTGCCGCCGCTCATCCTTCGCATATAAGCTCTGAAGAATAAACAAAACTGTTTGTTACGTGCACGTCAGAAACCATTGAACATATTTACAATGAAGCACAATAAATGTTGGATTTACTTGCCTTGTTGCATTCTCACATGTTTTCACCTTCTGGGGTGTAGCCATCATTGGGTCAACAAAAGTAACTTTACTCTCCCTGGGATACATGACCTTCAGTAGATAGGATACATTAATACTTCAAAATATTAGTTGTAAATATAGCTGCATAATTTGCATTCATTAAAGTTTACTTACTACAAGTGTGTAGTGGCCGTCTTTGCACACTGCCCCCATGATTATATCCCATGCCAAGGGATCAATCTGCAATTGATCATTTAATTTGTGAACATGGTGTGATTGTAACACTGTAACACTTTTAAAAGCAAACGTTATCCTTACTTTTTTAACGCCCCTGGATTTTAATTCCCATATAAGGGTCATCTCCTTTACGGGGATGACCTTGATTGCCCTTTTGGCCTTTTGGGCCACCAATGCCAGGTATGCGTTTATAATCTACACACACACACACACACACACACACACACACACACACACACACAATAAGTTACAATTAAAAAACACTTGCATATCAACACTTGCTCACAAAACAAGACACTTACTTCGCAGTGGACCATTGATCCTGGAGCAAGGCTCTGAATGTCCATTGTCAAAACCTTGAATTGGTCCACCTTGGACCATATAATCTGGCCTTTTTGCCCTCTCCATACAGCGTGGAGAACTGCAAAATCAGAACATTTCAGTCATTCAAAATTGTACATGGCATTATTATTCTGGATGTCACATTATTGAAGGTATTTACCATCTTTATGATCCTCTCCTGATCTGGCAGGTGGTGAGGTTGAGATGCTTCCTGCAGATGGTGGGTTGTGGAGGGCAGGTGGAGGCCCAGAGGGGCTGAATGAAGGCTGTGCGGGGCCCAGGTCAGGAAGAGGGCTGGAACAGGGACTGGGTGACTGCAGTTGGGGAGGGTGAGGACCAGGAGGGTGAGATAAAGGACAAAGCGGTGGTGGAGGGGGGTGAGCCAGAGGAAAGGTTCCAGCTGGCTTTAGAAGCTTTGCTGGAATCCTCTCCTCTGGCTCTACGTAGCGCGAAAGCTGGTCCAAATTAGCAATAAGCTTCTCATGTTTGTTCCCAACCAAGTACACCGTTTTGTCCTTTATGTCGGTGATGGTGTATGGCCCCAGCATTGCTGGGGCCATTTTACCTCCCTTCCTCTGCTCCTCCCTGATGTTTTTTTTCAGGACCAAATCCCCAACTGCAAAGTCGTCATCCCAGCCCTGCTCCAGCTTCCTCTTCCTGACCTTGTCCTGTTGTTTTTTGACATTGCCCCGCACAGCCTCATATATCGCGGGTTGCTTTTTCAGCCCCTCAAAGACCTCCTCCTGCATCACCAACTCCTCCATTCTTTCTGGTGTCACCTAAAGTACAGAAAAATAAAAAAAAATAGCAAATGTATAACGGGGTTTCAACGTGACTTGGTGCTAACAAAAGGAGCCACTTACATCATAGTCCACCAGAACCTCCGAGGGGTACCTCGCCTCTCTCCCAAACATCATGTAATATGGCGAGTGCAACGTGGTGAAATGTTTTTTCGTGCGCACAGCAAACATTGTGGCCTGCAGATGTTTATCCCATGTTTTGGGGGTTTTAGCACAGAGTGCTCTGAGAGACCTGACAATGTTCACAATACATATAGCAGACATTAAGATGCATTCAATGTAGTCTACAGCAGTCTACAACATGAGTTGTGTAGGTGTGTCTGGACAGAGATGCAATTAACTTACCTCTGGATGGTGCTATTCATTTTCTCCACCTGGCCATTTGTCTGGGGATGGTATGGCGCAGAGAAGCTGCGCTGGATGTGAAGCTGTTCACAGAGCCTCTTATTCACCTTAAATTACATTTTGCATTCATAATAAATTAGATTTCTAATGGAATTTGACACAAATAGCAAAGTGCTACATTGCATCAAAGTCTCAAAGAAGTATCATAATTCTGCTCAATGGAATGATTGAGTCCCAGCCCCGACTATACACAGCTACTACAAATTATAAAAAAGAAAAAAAAGAAAAGAAAAAAAAAAGTATAATTTGTAATGTACTGTATATAGGCCTACTGTATGTACTGTACCTGGTTCCTGAATTCTGAGCCCTGGTCAGTCAAAAGACGTACAGGTGCCCCCCACTTGTAGACATAGTCTAAAATGCACGCCGTGACCGTTTCTGCATCCTTTGTTTTTAGGGCGTATGCCTCGGACCACTTAGTGAAATAATCTACGATTACACAGATGTATTTATTTCCATCCTCCGTCTCTGTCAGGGACATCAGATCCATTCCCACCAATTCAAATGGCTCCTTGACCTGAAAATAAGTTTGTTTAAAAAGAGCAATTATACAGAGATCTGTATAATTGCTGGTGGTAGCCCATCTTAGCACATTAAGATGCATGGGATATTCAGTTGCACAAGACTCACAGAGATGGGGTTGTACTGCACTTTGCCTTTTAGGTTGCTCCTCTTTAGTTGGCAACTTGGACACTCTGCAACCTTAAGTCAAATGATATGCACATTAACACACACACCACACACACACACACACACACACACACACACACACACACACACACACACACTCTCTCTCTCTCTCTTACCCATTTTCTGATGTCCTTTTCCATACCAGGCCAGAAATATCTCAGTATGATAGCATTGTGTGTTTTCTCTGACCCACAGTGACCTCCAATGTCACTATTATGGAATTCATCAAAATACGCTGATGCCTCCGCAGCCGATAACACAACCTACATAGTTAGATAGCATAGAGATGAGATAGACAGATCTTTTGTTACCCATGGGTAATTAAAGTCTTTGAGCACCAAAAGTAACAAAATATATTTACCTTAGCCAAATGTGGCTCTTGGTTCTTCCTGCGTTTGCACCAGTATTTCAGCACACCATCTAGTACAAATAAAATTCAACCTTAAATGTGATGGCAAAAATATACAATTTCTGATCTTATAAAACAACTTATGGAGATTGACAGTGTAACAGCATACATACCCTCAAGCACGTAATTCTCATCTCTCTTCTTTACATTCCACCTGTCCTGCTTTGTTAAAGTTTTTCCTTCTTCAGGCTCTGGATACTTCTGGTGTAACTTGAAATCCATGATCTTTTTGTATAGTTTTGGGTCCATACTTTCTCAGTATATTCAATCTTAATGTAATGCTACGGAATGCTACGTAATGCTCCTACTCCCACAGAGGTGTGTGTTTTGCACAACCTTATATTGTGTTTGTTAATTGAGCAAGCCAATTAGGGTTAGGGTTAGTCACCCCCCCTCTACATTTTTTCACACCATGTTAAAGGGATAGTTCACTTTCAAACATGTTTGGGTTGATTTTAAAATCTAAGCTGGCTTTTGTGAGCACCCCAGACAGTTTTAAAAGTTTGTTGATTCAGTCTGATATTTGATATTAATTTTATCAAACATTGCCAAATTCCTATACAAACCCATTGAACTTAAAACTGATGAAATATGCCTATGTATTTAAGCCTGGATGCTACTACTCACATTAGTTAGGGGACATGAATAAGATCTGGGAATACATTTCTTACCAAGAAACTGTCAAACTAGGGGGTTTTCATCATGATTCTGAATCCATTCCAAACATTAGTTTTGCACAAAAACACTCCTTGGGCTTAAAAAGAACATAGTCGTCATCACAAATGTGATGAGGTCAGCACATTCGGGCACATTTGGGTAAGTGTCTATGGCTGTTTTTAGCCCAAGGAGTGTTTTTCGTGCAAAACTAATGCTTGGAATGGATTCAGAATGATGAAAACCCCCTAGTTTGACAGTTTCTTGGTAAGAAATGTATTCCCAGATTATACTGATAATATTCCCTGACTATGTATGATATGGATGGTTACTAGTTGCTGTCATGGTTACTAGATCTAATGAGTTAACTGAGCAAAGGCTGTGCTTCATGGCCAGACCAGTTTGCTCAGCATTAGCAATATAAGCGCGTATTTGCCTAGTATTCTATTATTATTATTATTATTATTATTATTATTATTATTATTATAATAATATATTTTTCCCCCTTTTTTTAAGAGAGAGAAGACAACATGACAGACTATTTGATGCCCTCTTATGTTGGATATTTTAGGGGGCCTGAAGGGATTGGCAAGCCGAATAGTTATTAAAATAACACAAACAAAATAAATGCCCCCCCCCAGAGTTGGTGCACCCAGTGGCCACCTAGTTCACATATAGAAAGTACTGTAAAAACTCAAACTGCAAAACAGAACAAGATGTGTGTGTGTGTGTGTGTGTGTGAGAGAGACCAGGGGTCAATGGGTCATTGGGTCGTGCTCAGACATGGAGACATACAGACATACAAACTCAGTCAGTTATGGGAGCAGTTGGCACCGCTCTGAAATGAAGAAAAAAATAGCTTAACTAAAAATGTTTCCATATGGTGCCCAGATGTCCCTAATGCCCACCTATGCTGTATCTAAAACAAACAGTTTGTCTACCTATAATGCTTCATATATTTAAAATGTCTAATAAATAACGATCAGTCCCTAAGTAGCCTGTATAACATAATGACTCTAAGGTGAATGTAGGTGATGATGGTGAGAAATGTTTAACAAATCAGTATTAAACAGCTATGTTGCAAACCATTGTGGTGACTGAGGTCTGAACTTAACCTGGTGATCATGGTTGTGCGTTAATGGCTGGTTCCATCCATACTAGATAATGTGATTGTGGTTGCTGCATGTCATGGATAGAATGGCACACTGGACTATGCTCCAGACGGGTGAACTTATGCTGAGAACAAGACGAGTTCGAATCCCGTCAGAAAGGTTTTTTATTTTTATTTTTTATTCCTTCATTCATCAATGCGTTTATTTTCACGCACTATGCTGGGCTACATGGTTAATGTACGTGACACGTACTCATACTTCAATGGCGAATAGAATAGAATGTATAAAAGCTAATGGATAATTTAAGAAACAGAAAGAGTCATGACAAACCCCTTCTTCCCGTGACTGTCAACAACAACAAAACCTGGCGAAGGTCCACAGACTCCACACAACGCCTGCCCGACGCTTAAGACAAGAATCACATCGGTAGGCTATAGGCTATGTTGTTTGGAATTGTGATTAAAATAAAGGGGAAACACAGGCATTGACACGGACAGCTACGCATTATTTCACTGTGAAAAACATCTGTCGTTGTGGGTCCGTCTCTACGGCGACGGTTGACGCGGACAACAAGGGACTGAAGTTGACATGGTCTGACGACAAACTAGTACACCGGACTGTGTTTCAACACACGGGCACCGCGGTCAGGAGGACGTCCCAGGCAAATAGCAAAAAAGTAAATGCATTTAAAACTGAAAATGCATTATTATTAAGCTCAGTTTCCTGTTCCATGATCCTCACAAAGCAGGACTTGTAGTATTATAGTGGTCCGTGCAATATACCAGAGGGCCAGTTCTAATACTAATTCAATATCATCCCGCGGGCCAAAGATAATTCATTCACGGGCCTGATTTGGCCCCCGGGCCTTGAGTTTGACATATATGTTCTACAGCAAGCAACTGATTCCTCTCCTAACGTCATGCGCTGGGCCTGGGTGATACAATGGATCAGTAATACTATTGCAAATGAGTAATTTATTATAAATAAAATAAAACAATTTCAAATAAATGCACAGATCATTTGTCTCGAGATCTGTAGCTTCGAGATCCGCCAGGGAAGGGAAAACGAAAGTTTAAAAAGTACATTTGTGTTGAGTTCTTTCGCTGGTTCAACTTCTGTCTCTTCTGAGTTGGAGCGCAATGAGCGCATGCATGCAGAAGCAGCGCACGTGCGCAAACGCGTGCATGTGCGCTCAAGAGCGAGCTTGAGCAATGCATTATGGGGCAGATTTGCTTCGCTGTGTTTTTGTAGTGACCATCGGATGCTCCCTACAATTCCCGGTGCATTGTGGGATACTTCAGTCCACTACGTTAGGGTGCAAAAATGCTCACTACACATTCGGACACTACAACAAAATGGCGGAACGCCAAAGTAGTGCACTATATGGGGCATAGGGAATTAATTCGGACGCAGCCATAGAGTTATATATCTATAGAGAAGACACCCGAGTTCTCCTCCCATCCACTTGCATTAAGTTGCTCAAAAGCGCATGAGGCGATTTCACTCCTCCTTCCTGGTAGGAACAGAGTGCATTCTGGGATTGATTGGTTACAAACACATGAACGCGCTGCCGTTGACTATCATTGTGCCGTTTGTGCGCGTTCACGTATGAAACATTCGTTCACGTGTCATGGCCCCAATCACATGAACGTGCACAATGATAGTCAACGGAGCAGCGCTGGCTCGAGCTGCACTACCAAATCCGGCCACTATGTCCATTTCGCCTCAAGATTTCCTCTGGGTGCCTTCTCTATTCATATATATACTCTAAGGACGCAGCCCATGTCTGACTTCTTCAACAGCGGCCATCGCCGTAATGGAAAACTAGACGCGTCACGCAGCCACGTGACGTGTTGCAAAAAAAGGACTTCCTGGTCAAAGGTCTTCCACGCATGCGCAGCAAAATAAACCAGGCACTGTTGCCTTAATGCCTTTCGCCTCCTGTTGGTGGAGGTGTGTAACTGTCACAGATAGATAGATAGATAGATAGATAGATAGATAGATAGATAGATAGATAGATAGATAGATAGATAGATAGATAGATAGATAGATAGATAGATAGATATCTGCCTAAGCATGGTGACATAGCCTTCCCTTCTACCATATTGTTGTGTCTAAGCAGGGTGACATAGCCTTTCCTTTTACTATGTTGTGTCTAAGCAGGGTGACATAGCCTTCCCTTCTACCATATTGTTGTGTCTAAGCAGGGTGACATAGCCTTTCCTTTTACTATGTTGTGTCTAAGCAGGGTGACATAGCCTTTCCTTTTACTATGTTGTGTCTAAGCAGGGTGACATAGCCTTCCCTTTTACTATGTTGTGTCTACGCAGGGTGACATAGCCTTTCCTTCTACCATATTGTTGTGTCTAAGCAGGGTGACATAGCCTCCCCTTCTACCATGTTGCATTCGGCTACGGATCCCCTGTTTAACGGCTCTGGGACCCCAATGTATATTGTAGGCCTACAATCAATGTTCTGGAACCTGACCTCTTTAGTTTGGACTCTATGCACCACCTTGTGGTTGGTTTGTGTTATTTCTTTCTCTTTTGTGAATGGTATATTCCAGTTCATGGTATGGTCCAGTTTTAGGTTTGTCAGGGGAAATTGAAAGCAATTTAGTTAATTCCCTCATGGCATTTGAGAAGCAAGCATGCAGCAGTGTTCTCCACAGCTCTCCAACGTTATGTGTTTTGGTGTAGATATGTCTGTAAGTAAACTCAAATGTGATAATGCAAAACTGTCAAAGAAAATGTGTGAGTTGAGTAATGTGAACTAGTCAATTTAGTTGTCTACATGTTGGTCTACAGATTATCATGTACCATGTTAGCTACAGGAGTGTGATTGCATCAGTTATGTGTAATGTTTTCATGTTTTCTTTTGAGTGTTTTTCTAAAACCCATGTCTTTGTTTGTTTTACAGTCTTACAAATATCCAAAAATCTACAGTAAAGATTACTCTTCCCAAGAAATGTCTTTATTATTGGAGTTGTACGCTATCTGTCTAGCCCTGCACAGACACGCAAGTGCGAGGACAGAATAGTAAGAAGACAACAACACAGCGGACAAAGACAATCGGGAGCTGTCTACAGATTAACACTCTGCATGCATAACATTAACTTGAAGTGGCTAAGCTGCAGTTAAGCAAGTAGCCAGTATGTCTCTTCCAGAGAAAATGGATGAGACTTTTGTGACCAGATCACACGTTTCTGGCTCCAATGGTTCAAAGCACTCCAGCAAGTCTTCAGTGCACTCCGGAAAGGCTTCAGTGCATTCCAGAAAGGCTTCGGTGCATTCCAGCAAGAAGTCAGAGCACTCCGGTACAGCGTCAGTACATTCCAGCCAGGCTTCAGGACGCTCCAACAGATCAACAGCCAGTGCTGCAGCCACCAAAGCCAGAGCCAAGGCACAGGCAGCACAGGCAGAGATCTCCTTTGCAGAAAAAGAGGCAAACATGATGAGAGAGAAAGCACAACTTGAAGCTGAGGCAACTCGTCGGACAGCAGAGGTGGAAGCCGAGAGAGCACAACTTGAAGCTGAGGCAACTCGTCAGAGAGCACAACTTGAAGCTGAGGCAACTCGTCGGAAAGCAGAGGTGGAAGCTGAAAATACACGACGTATAGCAGAAGTAGAGGCCAACCTTCATGTGTTGCAGGTACAGAAAGCAGCAGTGGTAGCTTCAGTAGAGGCAGCTGTCTATGAGGCTGCAGCTGAAGCTGAACTGGAAGGTGAGCCCAATAGAGATTTCACTGAATTGGCCACTCAAGATCCAGTGCAAAGAACCAGTGAGTATGTGCAGAACCACGCAGTGGCAGAAGACATGACACAATATCAAAGCCAGTCTATAACACCCGGTGCTCAGAAAGCAGTACCAGACTCTATGCACATAAGATCCACCCCAGTTTCAGACTACGTCTCTCGCTCTCATAACACATATATTCCCCCCTCCCATGCCAACATAAACAATGCCCCTATGGCAAGAGACACTCCCCCCTTCCATCCCAACACACACAGTGCCTCTATGCCAGGAGTGTTCATAAAAGAAGAAGAATATGCAATGCCGGAAAGTGCTCAAAAGCACAGAGCATACCCTGCAAAGTCCCACACCTACTCTCTCTATCCGCCAGAGACTGATGACCTAGCAAAACACATGATACGTAGAGAGGTTGTTAGTTCTGGGTTACTGACATTTGATGATTGTCCTGAGAATTACTGGGCGTGGAAGTTCTCTTTCCAAAGTGTTATGAGAGATCTTAATTTATCAGACAGAGAAGAGCTAGATCTGCTCACAAAGTGGCTCGGCCCAGAGTCATCTCAGCTAGCCAAGAGACTCAGGTCAGTGCACATTAACAATCCAGCAGCAGGGGTCAAGATGATTTGGAAGAGATTAGAGGAAAGTTATGGTTGCCCAGAGATGATAGAGAATGCCCTGTTGAAAAAACTAGATGACTTCCCTAGAATCTCAGACACGGACAACATAAAGTTAAGAGAACTTGGTGACATTCTATTGGAAATTGATGCAGCTATGGCAGGTGGCTACTTAACAGGGTTATCTTATCTTAACACACACCGTGGAATTAATCCAATCATTGAAAAGCTTTCATTCCGTTTGCAAGATAGATGGATCTCCTGTGGCTCCAAGTACAAGGAGAACTACAGAGTCTCCTTTCCGCCATTCAGCTTTTTCACCAAATTTATTGTTGACCAAGCAAGGATTAGGAACGATCCTAGCTTTGCGTTCTCTAGAACTAGTCACCATAGCCCTGCAAAAACAGACAAGCTAGGTATAAGTAATGTATCTGTTAAAATGACTGAAGTGTCAGCTACAACAGCAGACTCTCAGGAACCAGACATTCAGTGTCCAATCGACAACAAGCCACATCCACTGTCCAAGTGCCGGGAGTTCAGAAGTAAGCACATAGATGAGCGTAAGGCTTATCTGAAAGAAAAGTGGATTTGCTTTAAATGTTGTGCATCCACTAAGCACATTGCAAGAAACTGTCATGTCAATGTCAAATGCAAAGAATGCAACAGTGATAGGCACACCTCAGCTCTGCATCCTGGTCCAGCTCCCTGGATGGAAGAGGCACCTACAACTGTGAGGGAGCAAGGCGGGGAGTCAGAGGAGACTGCCTCATCTGCTTCAGTCACATCGATGTGCACAGAGATATGTGGAATAGCATAAAAACCCAGATCATGCTCCAAAATCAGTTTAGTGTCTGTTTTTCCCTCTGGCTGTCCTGACAAAGCAAAGAAAATGTATGCAGTGTTGGATGACCAAAGTAATCGGTCATTAGTGAAATCTGAATTCTTTGATCTTTTTGGCATTAGCAGTGACTCAACCCCTTACACTCTGAGAACATGCTCAGGCATTATGGAGACAACAGGGAGGAGAGTATCCAATTTCACTGTCCAGTCCATTGATGGGAAAATGCAGGTAAAACTTCCCACTCTAATTGAATGCGACATGATGCCGGATGACAAATCCGAAATTCCTACACCTGACATTGCCCAATATTTCCCCCACCTGAAACAAGCAGCAAACCAGATCCCAGCACTAGACCCTAGCGCTCAAATCATCCTTCTCTTAGGCAGAGATATTTTAAGTGTACACAAGGTACGTGACCAGTTGAATGGGCCTCACAACACACCTTATGCACAACGGCTAGATTTGGGTTGGGTTATAGTAGGAGAAGTATGCTTGGGTGGAGCTCACACACCAGCAGATGTAAGCATCTTCAAAACAAATGACAGACGCACATCTTTGCTCAGTCCTTGCAAGAACAGAATTCAAGTAAAGGAGAGATTCAGTCCCGACGCACCACAGCCACACAAAACGTCCCAGTGCTGTCTAGAGACTGTCACCCCTAACACAGACAGCTTGGGAGATGGTTTGTTTGTTAGGACTTCAGATGAAGAGGAACCCGCTCTGTCCATGGAGGATAGCATGTTGCTGGATATGGACAGAGAAGTGTACATGGATGATGGACATGCCTCTGTATCTATGGAAGCTGAAGCAGTCAGCCTGTTGCAGAGAACCGAACAGATGTTATCAGCCAGCAATCTCAAGCTACACAAGTTTGCATCCAACAGTAGCTCAGTCATGGAAGCTCATCTACAGCAGACTAACTGGTTCTCAGGCCCAACATGTCTGCACCTGGAGGATATAGGGGTCCTTCGACCCTGGTCCAGACAGATGGCAAACCCAACATTCAGGAGGTTGTCCTTCTGAAAGACTGTCAGGTATAGCAAAATGAGTGGCCAGTAGAGGGCTCATTAGGCCAGTAATGTCAAGAGTGTTTACATGGTTCATGTTAAAATAGTTAAACAAGCGAAGTGTACCTTCAACCTGTGTCTGAAATGATTGTTCTGTTGTCAGGTGAAAAGTAATGTTACTTAGGCCTACTCTGTTTAGTCTGTTAAAGTAATAGTGGTATACAAATTATTATACTGTTCTGGAACCTGACCTCTTTAGTTTGGACTCTATGCACCACCTTGTGGTTGGTTTGTGTTATTTCTTTCTCTTTTGTGAATGGTATATTCCAGTTCATGGTATGGTCCAGTTTTAGGTTTGTCAGGGGAAATTGAAAGCAATTTAGTTAATTCCCTCATGGCATTTGAGAAGCAAGCATGCAGCAGTGTTCTCCACAGCTCTCCAACGTTATGTGTTTTGGTGTAGATATGTCTGTAAGTAAACTCAAATGTGATAATGCAAAACTGTCAAAGAAAATGTGTGAGTTGAGTAATGTGAACTAGTCAATTTAGTTGTCTACATGTTGGTCTACAGATTATCATGTACCATGTTAGCTACAGGAGTGTGATTGCATCAGTTATGTGTAATGTTTTCATGTTTTCTTTTGAGTGTTTTTCTAAAACCCATGTCTTTGTTTGTTTTACAGTCTTACAAATATCCAAAAATCTACAGTAAAGATTACTCTTCCCAAGAAATGTCTTTATTATTGGAGTTGTACGCTATCTGTCTAGCCCTGCACAGACACGCAAGTGCGAGGACAGAATAATCAATGTCAATTTAACTCTGAGAGTGTAAAAATGGACCCATCCATTTAAGGTTCCATGAGTTACAGAGCAATATGGATCCATTTGGTTCCAAAACTAATTTAGCTGGGGCCCCCCTGGAACTCCCTCAAGGACCCATGGGGACCCCCCTGCAGGACCCCCCCCGGCCGGCACACGTACTGCTCTGGTTTTGTTCACATTTTTTTTTTGTTCACGACGTTATCCCGGCTCGCCTCTTTAAAGAGGTTTTCCCCAGCGTAGCTCACATGGTCCTGAAAATCATAAATAGCAGTCTCTCTTCTGGTCTTGTTCCCACGTGTTTTAAACATGCTGTAGTGCAACCACTGCTTAAGAAGCCAGGCCTCGACCCTACTGTGTTGGCTCATTTTCGGCCCATACCTAAATTGCCGTTTATCTCCAAGATACTAGAAAAGGCTGTCTATGCCCAGCTACAGTCTTTCCTAGAGGAGCATAAGATCCCTGAGGTCTTCCAGTCTGGCTTCAAAACCCGGCATAGTACAGAGTCTGCACTAGTTAGGGTATTTAACGACATCCTCATAGCTAACGATGCAGGCGACTATGTCATTCTTGTCCTGCTGGACCTGACGGCTGCGTTCGACACAGTCGACCACAACGTCCTGCTATGGCGCTTGCAGCACCTAGTGGGTATATGTGGAACTGCGCTAGGGTGGTTCAGGTCCTACCTGACGGGCAGAACCATGTCTGTCAGCGCTGCTGGCTCAGAATCCTCCCCGGCGCCGTTGTCGTATGGTGTTCCACAGGGCTCTATTTTAGCCCCAGTGCTCTTCTCCTTATATCTCCTGCCGCTAGGGTCCATCAAACCAAACATGGCATTTCGTTTCATTTCTATGCTGATGACAGTCAGATCTATGTTCCCCTAAAGAAGAAAGACGCTGATCCTAAAGCTCTTCTCTCTTGCCTGGATGACATTAAAGCCTGGATGGCCCTAAGCTTTCTAAGCTTCAATGACAAGAAAACTGAGGTGGTGGTGTTCGCCCCAAATGGTTCTGGAAACCCCCCTCCCTTTGATCTAGGCCCCCTGGCACAGTTTGTGAAGCCAACAGTCTCCAACCTAGGTTTTAAAATGGACAACGACTTTAAGCTAGATCGCCAAATTAGCTTAGTGGTGAAGTCTAGCTTTTTTCATCTGCGACAACTGGCAAAGGTAAAACCTTTTTTATCCACTCAGCACCTTGAGACAGTAATCCATGCCTTTATTACATCTCGGCTGGATTACTGTAACGCCCTCTACCTTGGAGCCAGTCAGTCTTGCCTTGCTCGGCTCCAGTTAATTCAGAACGCGGCTGCCCGACTACTAACTGGCACGCGTAAGAGAGAGCATATAACTCCCATCCTCGCCTCTCTCCACTGGCTGCCAGTGAACTTTAGAATCCAGTTCAAGGTTCTGCTTTTTACTTTTAAAGCTTTAAATGGTCTCGCCCCTCCATACCTCTCTGAGCTCCTCCACCCCTACTCTCCCGCCCGCTCCCTCAGGTCAGCTGACCTGATGCTGCTAGAGGTCCCGAGGGCGAAACGGAAGCTTAGAGGGGACAGAGCTTTTTCAATCGCTGCCCCCAAGCTCTGGAACGACCTTCCCCTGCAACTTAGGCAGGCCCCCTCTCTGGCCACTTTTAAAACCGCACTGAAAACGCACTTTTATTCTCTGGCTTTTAACACAGTATGAGACCTCTGTTCCTGAACTTGCTTCCCCCCCCTCCTTTTCTTGTTTTGTGTGTTGTCTTTATATTCTGTGTTTTTAGTCTATGTGTTTACTTACTGTTTTTACCTATGTACTGTACAGCACTTTGTGGCAGCTATGGTTGTTTTAAATGTGCTATATAAATAAAGTTGAGTTGAGTTGAGTGAGACATTAGCACCCGTTTCGGATGTTATCGCCCGATAATCAGGAAAATGTTAGTGATCAGCAACCTGCACCAACATGCACTCATTCTGCATGGGAACTCTGCCCTCTAGTGGTCAGTGGACATAAGGACACATTACAAAGCTTTAATGTCAGATTGAATCAGAATTTATTTAGGTTTTTATGCCAGGTTGATGCATGCACACACAATTTCAAACTTCCACAATATGCTTCAAAAATAGTGAAAATACCAAACAATTTGCCTCTGTATTGGGAAATGAGTATACAAAGGCCTAGTCATGAATGCATAAATATTTCATATCAGTGTGTAATAGTAGCGTATACAGACTATTGCAATAATAATGTGTGGTTGTACATTTGGACCATTCCACAAGTCCCTTTTCGATTGACATTTTCAATATAGAAATAAATAAATAATTAATAATTAAATAATAATTAAAGCAAAATGTTAAATTTGTGTCGCTGCTAAATGATTTAAAACAATGTCTGTTTATTTCTTCTTCTCTTTTAAAATTGTTTGAAAATCTTTTGAACTAATGTTTAAAAATGAGATATTTACTCGCGGCTATGAATTAGAATTGGATATGTAGAATAATTTTGTCGTCAAATGGGTCTGCGAGTCTGCGACCCACAAATGGGTCCCGACTCCCGAGCCATTGTTTGGGAAACGGTGCACCACAGTGTAGTGACTAGTGACTACACTACACTATACAGAACCCAAATACTCAACATCAGTACTATACTATACTTTATCACAGTCAAATATTACTTCCCTGCATGTGAAAGTTGTAATTTATAGCGAGTTAAAGTAGCTACTGGAGCACTTAAAAACAAAAAGTATATTCAAAAGTGCATGCATGTTTAAAAAAACCCAATACTTAAAGGACCACTTTTCAACCTATCTTCATATAATAGGTCCTCACTAATAATCATGATAAAATGGCACGATATTTTTCTACTCAGTCCGTGTCTCATAGGAGGGCTGTGGGCAGTTTAGAAACCGTCTTCCAGTGACATCATCATTAGGCAGATTATTTTTTAAACAAGATAATGAAAATCTAAACATAAATGTTTAGATTTTCATTATCGTGAGAACGATGGCTTCCATTTTCGCATTGCAACTTTTCAGTACTAGAAAGCCTGCAGTTTTTATTAGCTTGTATTCCCCATCGATGATGTCACTGGAAGACGGTTTCTGAACTGCCCACAGCACTCCTATGAGACACAGACCGAGTAGAAGAAAATTGCGCCATTTTTTCAAGATTATTAGTGAGGACCTATTATATGAAGATAGGTTAAAAAGTGGTGAAGTGGTCCTTTAAGTATTAGAAAGTAAAAAGTACAAAGTAAAAGAAAAAGAAAAAACTATTGTGAAAACTGCATATGTACAAGCTCACAACGTGTCGCATTGCGATGCGTTGTGAGCTGGTAGATCGGCTATTTTCACTATGAAATAGAGGTTAATTCATATTAGGCTACGTACTTTTTCCCTTCCTAGAAATGTAGTGGGGTAAAATGTATCATGTGAAAGTTTTAGAGTATTCCGAAAATACAGTAGGCCTATAGGCCTGATATGATATGCAACATTTGTTACTTTTCCAAATGTCTCCAGGAGAGCACGGCTCAAAACATGTCAACTGGAGCCAAGCGGAGCATTTTGATTTGCTGTCAGCACTGCGTAGGCGGGAAGTCACACAGCCCTCCGCAGCATTCTGACAAGCCTCTCGTACAACTGCTGGAAGATCGACATTAGGTTCCTGAAAAGAGAGAGAGAGAGAGAGTTAGTTTTATTAGTTAGTTACAGTTAGTTGCCAACTAGTTCCTCCTACTGCTGTTGTCCCACCTGCCAAATGGGTCGGTAGCTCTTTGAGGATGATGGGTCTTTGCCAGGTTTGGGGATTGCAACCACTTTGGCCTTTCTCCAGACAGAAGGGATGGTTTTCTTTGCCATGCATGTGTTCAGCATCCCCACGAGCCAGGTCTTTGCGTTAGGTTCCAGGTGCTGTATAATTTCTGCCAGTATGTCATCGATCCCTGCTGCTTTTCCGGGTTTCAACTTTCCCATTGCAGTTTCGAGTTCTTCTAGGTCGAAGGGTTTGGTTTGAGGGCTGGCTGATTGTGGTTGGTCTGATGCCACTGTGCGATGGTATTCTCCTGTGGGTCGGCGGCGGTGTTGGTTACGACTGTTGGCCACCAGTTGTGATGCAACAGAGTTCGCTGTGACCGTTGTGAATTATGGGTGGCTCCCTGAGGTCCCTGATCCCCATGGGGTCCAACAGTGGTCATTGAAGCGTGCACACACACATGCACCTACACACGCACAGGCGCACATGCGTATGCATACCTGGACCTTTAAATGAACAACAACACAAAAACTAAGGCACTGGTGTCGGACTTCTGGTTTACCGGAACGGGGTTGAACTCCCTGCAGTGCCCTGCTCAATGTGTTGTATTTCATTCATTGGTCCATGGTCTCAGGTCATTGAGCGGCGCGCTATAGTGCGCGATTCTTCATCATTGTTGAGGATTTTTTAAAGGTGAAAATCAAGGAAAAGCAAAAGGCTATAGTCCATGGTCACGGACCGCATACTGGTCAAGGTCATTTATACTGGTGAAGATCACTTACTAGTCTTATAAAGGTAATTTATACTGGTCAAGGTCATTTACTAGTCTCATGAAGGTAATTTATACTGGTCACAGTCATATACTGGTCACGGTCACTTATCTCACCTGGTTCTGTTGGTCCAGTCCAGGTGGGTGTGGTTCAGGCAGCAGAGAGAAGACACGCAGGACACACAGCACAGGAACAAGGACACCAGACGTCTCTTCAACCACATCTAGACATTCAATAAGATCACAAAACATTCAGCACCACTGATCACATGATCACATGATCACATGCATAGAATGCAGAGAGACACAGTAACTATATGATCATAGAATGCTGAGAGACAGTGTAGTGTCTCAGTAAACTATAGGATCATAGAATGCAGAGAGACAGTGTAGCGTCTCAGTAAACTATAGGATCATATAATGCAGAGAGACAGTGTAGTGCCTCAGTAAACTATAGGATCATAGAATGCAGAGAGACAGTATAGTGTCTCAGTAAACTATAGGATCATAGAATGCAGAGAGACAGTGTAGCGTCTCAGTAAACTATAGGATCATAGAATGCAGAGAGACAGTGTAGCGTCTCAGTAAACTATAGGATCATAGAATGCAGAGACAGTGTAGTGTCTCAGTAAACTATAGGATCATAGAATGCAGAGAGACAGTGTAGTGTCTCAGTAAACTATAG